>NC_056727.1:361195955-361333455 GCF_019279795.1 Protopterus annectens | reverse complement strand
ACATGTCTACAGTATTAGGAAACCATTCTATGTTGCACAACTTATAAACAAAGGTATAGCATCTAGGTCCAAAGAAGGCATTGTTCCACTGTATTCGACATTCAACATTCATTAGACCTATCACTGAGTACAATAACTCCTTTAGTATGTACCTAACCAGGCATATCCAACAAATGGAATGTCCACAAACATTTTTCACTAAATAAATACAGGGCATAAATAACATGTCCTATGCAGACCTCCACAAGGCCCTATCCCAGTATTCTGTCTCCTACAGGTTGTTAGGGGGAGATCTATGTCTGGCATACAGATCATTGTCTGACCCCATTAGACCTCCTGCATACCAGCAAAATAAACAGCACTAGCATTACCTAATCAAAAGACTTAAACCTTGCCTGTGATATAAATAGTACCTATTGGAGAGACAGGTATATTTCCCAGAGTCTACCCTGTCTCTGGACCAGTCTCTGAACATCCATGTGAAACAGAGTTCCTCCCTAATCTAATTCAAGTGTAACTTGGACAATTGGATGGGGAACAGGAAATTCATCCTTGGTTTGGCACCTATATCTCTAATGGACACAGGCAACCTGTAAATGGTTCTCCCAGGCCCCTGTTTGTAAATGTTTAATCTCCCAAGCCCCTGCTTACCATTAACAAAGGTACCAAAAGTTGTCAGAGATTTGGGATGCATGGCTAGGTTTAAAAAGGCCCTTGTGGTCATTTGTCTAGTAAACACCTATGAACCTAAGAGTCACTCACTCCAGGGATATCAACTTAGCCTGTGACATTAGCAAAACATACTGGAGTGAGAGATATATCTCCCAGAGATTGATGCTCCTCTGGAATAAACTCCCAGTTCACGTGAAGCAGATCTCCTCAATAAACCTATTCAAATGCAGCCTAGGCAATTGGATTGGAGACTGTAAATTCACACCGGGGGTGGCACCTATGTCCCTCATGGACAGGGTCAGTCGGTGCTGATCATAGACTTGCTTTGCAAATAATAACCATCTAACCAAGGTCAATTAGGGAACATGAGAATAACATGGCTAAGCTTGTAAAGGCCCTAGGGCCATTAGCCTAGTAACTTCCTGTGAACCTATGAACCTATAAAGGAGGAAGGAAGATTCAAACATGTTTTACATAACAATATACATTTTTCAAATCATCAAAACCAAGCTTCAAAATTGGTTTTCATTATATTTAACTATTAACATCTCCAATCTGCCCCAAACAAGAAGGTTTGATAATACAATTTTCGGATCATAATTTCTTTATTTCTTTTTCATTATTACGTAGACCTGTGGCTAATTCTATGAAATCAGTGAATAATGGAATGGAATCAGATTTCCATTTTCTAGTAATTACTTTTCTAGCAACTGCTAGGAGACCTTAGAACATACAATATTGATTAATATTTATAACAGACAATATTGGAGCATTTACCAAAAATGCTGCTCGTGTAAGGTCAAATTTATCTCTCCATATTGCCTTAAAAATATTTTTATTCTTCCAATACTTATCAGTGATTCCACACTCCACAAAGATATGTATCCGGCCTGCTTTGGTTATTTTACCACATCTCTAGCAGTTAGAAAGTTCGGACCTACCCGGTACTTCTGTTGTGACAACAAGTAAGTGGTGTGCTCATTATTCATTTTCAGCGTGTACTTTGAATATCTGCTTTACGTCTCTATGCATACTTTTAATTGCACCTATAGACACTGAATGACTCAGTCTTCATCCTACTTACTGGCTTTGCTGCTCTAGATGTGTACATAGGCTGCTATTAATAGTACTCTGTTCCAACTTATTTGGAATAATCGGCAGACACATAGACCTGCTAAATTTACCTGTGTGTTTGTGTAACTTAATAGGTCACAGAACCTCCCCCTCTTCCTCTTAGAAGGAGAACATGTCCACAATGCTTTTTGATTTTCATTTTCTGACACATTATCACAGGTAGGCCAGCTTAGCCAGGCATTACTTATATGTTATCTTTAATGCAGTACTAAGAGGTAACACAACTCTTCTTTCATGGTTCTTGCTATCTTCACCAAAGAATATTTTCAGACAATTTAATTTCAAAACTTTAATTTTAAAATTTCTTCCATCTAAGATTCAAGGCAAATGCTCCAACAAAGATGCAAAGATGACATTTGCATGCACAGATTCAGACTTTTATTTTTGCAGCTTTTATACCTAACAAATTGACAGCACATAGATAGTAACTGGATGATAGGAAACAGTCTTGCATGTTGTGAATGCTTAGCATGTAGAACATGTATTGCATGTAATGCAACACCTCCTAGCATTGCACGTACAAACCATGCATGAATCTTCTTAAAACAGCATGTCCTCACATGCACTAGCCTGCCTGAGTTACCTGCCCAAGGTACAGGGTCTTATTACCTGTGCGCCAATTAAACTTCTGATGCATGCACTTACTAATGGCTTCTTATAGGAAGTTTTTCATCAGTTATAGCTCTCCTAGTGTAATATTTCCAGTAGTGCTAGGTTACCAATGTATGCTTAGATTTTGTTTCTGTAGGTTAACTGTGCTTTCATACAACACATCTTAATTTTACTGTGTAGTGCCAAGTTATATTTCAACATACTCAAAGAATGTACAGAAATAAACTGCCTTAAGACAAAATACTGTGCATAATGTTTTTTAATCAGACATTGTATATTATAACCTTATGGTAAACATCTTGGGTATCTGACTTGTATGTGGTTAACAGTGTTAAAATAACCGCTGGCTACTAATGACATTCTGCGTGGAAACAGATTATTTATAATGCATCTGTATTTAAGTTTGCACATCTTACTAATTTGCATACTGATTTAAATTTCATTTTTATGTTTCTGGGAAATTAACATATGGAAAACAAGATTTTATTTCTATGACATAATATTGTAAATATGCAGTGCACTTCCATTTCCTGTACAATGTGGTATGAATCTGTGGTGGAGTTGTGGTTTCAGAAATTTGTAAAGAAAAGGGCAGAATGCAGCCTTCAAAATAAACCATTGGGGAGGCTTTGAGTGGGTAGTACACTGTGGGTGGGAGGTTGGAAGTAGGCAGGTGGGGGTACTCATAGAGCAGGCATGATAAACAAAACTGTCTTCATTTTACAGGTTTAGTATGTTATATTCATTTTCCATATCTGTGATTCTGCCCAAATACAAACTCTGATTTGTTCTTCATTTTCTTATTATTGTATGTGTCTTTATTTCCCATTTCCACTTATTTATATCATAATTATGTAAGCACTTTTTCTAATACAATGCTTGTCCCTTATTCCCTGTTTCCTTTTATGTATGCCATAATTCTTTAAGTGCATTTTAATGACTGCCTCTTGTTTGCCCATTTCCTTTTATTTAAGCCACATTTCTTTAAGTACATGTTTAATTAACGTTTGTCCCTTGTTTCCCTTTCATTTTACAACCTGTTTCAGCCAGCACATAATCATTTTTGCTTTTGCATATTCTTAGCTGTTTTGTCACCCATCTCTCTTCTAGTGTGGCTTATTTGTACAGTCAGTACCTTTATGCATTTGATTTAGAACATAACGGTCTTATATACTTTTTTAATTTTTTTTAATTTGACATTGCAAGTTCAGACTCAAGCCATCAATGATCTTAAGTAATGTTTACAGTATGCAGATATTTGCAACATTATGGCTTCACTGCCCCCACTCTGGATACATGTTAACTCACCAAAGGTAGTTTCAGCAAACACAAGAAAACAGAAAATGTTTGCCGAAACCACCTTCTGCAAATCTTAAAAGAAATCTTTTTTTTTTTTTGCAGGAGAGGCAAGACCTCACTGCACCCCCCCCATGTGGGTGTGTGCGTGTCTCCCAGAATTCTGTTTACCAACTCCAGGGTTGCACAACAGTGGAGAAAAGAGCAATCTCCACTGCCGAAAAATGTACTTGAGGTAAACTATTGTTTTGTTTTGTTTGCATTTGCCAAAACTATCTTCGGCAACCAGACATGCACCTGTCCCTCCACAAACCTTTTTTGAATATGTTTTTTTCATCCATCTCAATATAATAAAATCTAAATGCATTGTTAATTACATTGAATAAATATTTAAATTCCTTGTTGATTAGCAGCAAAACTTAATAATGAATATCTGCAGTTGATAAACGTTCATTCATATTGTTAGATACAACAGTTATACAAGATCTAAACTGAAACTGTAAATGCAGAATCCTTCCCCACGACTAAAACACTGTTAAGGCAAGAAATATCCTGAGTTAAGAACTTAATGTAAAATGTGTAAGTAAATACATGTGGCTCTTTGAAACACTTAAGAAGTGATCTTGCCATAGGGATACCTCAGTAAAAAGACTTTTGAAAATTACTTTCTTCTGTACTCAGTTAAACTAGATGACAGCTCCTATAGCCGACAAAAGTCATTGGGATGAAGCAGGAACTTATGTTCAGCAGGGATGTTAGGAAAAAGACAAAGAACAATATTTATTTTATGATACTGATTGTTTTTTTACAAAAATGTTTTGCAGTAAGCCAAAAACTGAGTACACTGTGCCTTGAGGTTTACTTTTCAGACCACTTGCCTGGATTAGATATTCCATATTGTTAAATCACAAGCAACAGAATAACAACTGTATAACCTCAACATTGTCAATACTTATACAGCATTTTCTATTTTTTTCCATTTATTCTTAAACACAAAATGGTACTTGGCTACCATGAGATGCAGCAGACTACTCATTCTACTAACAGTCACTGTTTGCAGCAGTTAATGTTCTGGTTTTCTCCATTGTTTTCCATTATCCAACCTATTAAGTACTGTCTTGGCTGCATAAACTTATTTAATATGTATGATCTTCTGAAGTGGTTCCCATATGATAGGAATTTGATGCCTGCCTTAAGCTGTGTTGCTTATGATGACATTTGCAAACGAGCCTATTGTATAACCCTTTTGGTTTGGGTGACTTTTACTGGCCCTCATCTGTTGCCAGAGATGGTGAATTTCTGCACCATACCCTTCATTTTGCTTTTCCTGGTCAGATTTCATCCCATGTTGCCCATTTACTTGAGTTTCTTCTTTATTTTTTTTACCTGTCCCTCAGCAGCTCCTGGTTTATTTATCTGCTGCCCCCCTCACATAACTTGTTTTATTATTCTAACTTTCTGTGTATGTTACTTTATCTTATTACATTTCTTTTACATATTTCCCTTTTTACTATCCCTTCTTTTCTGTTAGGTTCACTAGTAGTGTTAACACGTAACTTTGAACAAAACCCAGTTATAAAGCCAACCTCCTCCTGTGCTCATATAAATAAGCTCAGCCTTAGTATTAGGACATATTCTGCAGAAATGGTATACAATTAAGTCTGTACCTTGTTTCCTAGTGCATGCTTCATGTTGCATTCTTACTGGGATCCTTAAATTCTTGTTATTCAAAATACTTCCATAGTCTTCAATCACTTGTATTCTTCAAGTAACTGACATTCTAACAATTTCAGTACTCCAAACAATTTATCTTGGTCTTACTTTTCCAAATATGACCCTTCTTTTTTCAGCAACATTCTCTCACTTTTTTCTCCCTCCCCCAGGATCCTGCACGACTGCTCCCTTATCTTCACCCAAGTTGCCAATTTATTTTGGCAGAATGGAAGTAAGTGGGACTACATCAGTCATATCAAATGCACAGCTAAGGGTGTAAGAAGACACATGATAACATATCTTTCCACATCATTGTATGCCTACTAGCTCGAGTGTCACATGGATATTAACAGTATAGAAATGGGTTAGTATAACTCTGGGTGGAGGGTGTTCCCTAAAGAGAACTCTGTTTATTGCCTCTTACTTTTTTGGTATCTTGCAAAGTTTTCTTTAGGGAACACCCTCCACCCAGATTTATACTATTCCATTTCTATTCTCTTAATATCCTTGTGACACAGGAGCTACTAGACAGTCCATGAGGTGGAAAGATATGCCTTCTCATGTGTCTTTTTACACCCTTGGTCCATTCGTTCCCCTGTGAGAATCTCTGTCATTTTTCCATTCCCCAGCAAGACTCAAATGGAAGGGAGTGGGCAGCTTGTAGGTCTTGAGGGAGTCAATCTACCCTCTCTCTGCTTCAGAGCACCCCTCCTTGATGACTTCTTCAAACTCACAGTCACTGTCTCTCAAGGGGAACAGTGTTTTCGAATTTCAGTTTTCCCTCAGCTGCACAGCATGTATGAACTATGGCAGGGTGGGCTCACAACTCCACTAGGGTCACTCATGTGATGAGCACCCCAGGATGGGGGAGTTGGCATTGCCCACTCATTCCCATCCTCCCTGGGTGGCTGCTACCAGCCACCTGAGTAGCTTATCGAACTCAGGTTGCCTAAGTTATAGTCAGAACTTCCTCCTTCTATGCCACAGATCTGGCATATCATGCAGCTTTCTCTTTTTGACAATTTCATCTAATGCCCCCTCCCTGAGTGGCAGTTAGCCTCTGTTTATCACTCTTACTTTTTTGGTATCTTACAGAGTTCTCTTTAGAAAACACCCTTTATCCAGAGTTATACTCTTCCATTTCTATACTGTTAATATCCCCGTGACACAGGAGATACTAGACAGACCAAGATGTGGAAAGATGTGTCTTCATGTGTCTTTTTACACCCTTAGTTGTGTATTTGAAGCAAGTGATGTAGTTCCACTTAATTTCTTGGAAATTGTCATTTGCCCAGTCTGGATGTAACAGACAAACATTTGTGGGTTCTGTTCATCCAGCTTTATTACATACAAACACATCAAGAATGAGGCATTAACTTTAAGTTTGGTAAACTTATAAGCAAACTGACTCTCTCTCTCATACATGCTCAGTCTCTGGCTGCACTCTCAAAATGGCATTGAAGCTAGCACTTGCTTGCTATTTATATGCATGTGCTGTCCTTGGAAATGCTTCTTAAGGGTACAACAAACATACATACATATTCTACATCCTCCTTCTTTGAGAAATTAATCGTACTTCATTGATGACATCGATTGACATGCAAAAAATACAAGATAATTCTTAGATATGCAATTATACAGAACTAGTTACATATAGACAATTATGTCCAGGTTGCTGTATATTTCATACTAGGTCTGGAAATGCGACCAAATCGTGTGATGTAGAATTTAGGGTTAGGTCTAGCAACTAGGGCTGTCTCTGCTGAATGTTCAACCTTGGGGACATCAGGAACATCATCAGAAGTAGTAATGGAAGTTAAAATAAATTCTGGAACAGGAACATTGTCTGGATTGCTCTGAGATCTAGAGTCTATATCGCAGAAACAATGCTGCAATATCGGTTCGGATACAGGAAGAAGATGTCTGCAATTTCTCCTGTATTCTGCACCGTCAGCTTCACTCAGCTTGGTACATAAACCTGTTACTTGACCAATTCAGTCGAAACCTTTTACCGTTTGTATCCTCACTGTCTCTCTCCTGTTTTCAATGGATGAAGAAATCTGCTCATTCTATCATAACTGGACTTCTGAAAAATAATGTTTTCTGAGTAGTTGGCTTTGATTGCACTGTTGTTTTAGCTTTTGACCTCAACAAACTGGAACTACTAGGCAAAGTTGCTCTGGTATGACTAGACAAAGGTCTTTGAGCAGCTGAGCCAAGTATATCGGCACGGGATATGTTTCTGAGATTGAGTACATTCAAAAAGACGTTGGTATTGTCACACTTTGATTTCTCTAGTAATTGCTTTGGACTCTGTACTGCAAGTTCAGCTAGTCCATTTGACTGTGAATATTCAGGATTACTAGTAACATGTATACAGTCCCATTCTCTTGCAAATTTCTGAAACAATTGACTGATAAATTGAGTACCATTGTCAGAGATAACCTTAGACTGAGAAATAATGTCTCAGCTTGGTAATAAGTAATGGATGTTAGGTTAGGCAACAAATCAATCTCAAACAAGTTCGAATAAGAGTCTACCAACACTGAGTAATGCTAATTGTTCCACTCAAATATGTCAGTGGCTACTGTTGACTAAAGTAGTTCAGGAACTTGACTTAGCTGAAGTGGCTCTTTTTGCAGATGCGGCTTAGTACTATTGCATACTGAACAGGATGAAAGTACTCTGTCAATGTCTTTCGCTAGAGAAGGCCAGAATACTAGTCCTCTCACCCTTCTTTTGGTAGATTCGGAACCTGAGTGGCCATGATGCAAAATCTGAATATATTCACATTGTAAAGAAGCAGGAACAACATCTTTAGAACCTTTGAAAATAATGTCATCCTTTATCAACATCGCATCTCTGTAAGGAAAATAAGGTTGTACTTTAGGCGGTACACTGGATGGCCATCCTACCTGGATGTAGTGGTTGAGCTTTTGCAAAACAGGATCAGTCTTTGTATGATCTCTCAGCTCAAGTCTCGTGGTCAAAAAAATTACACACTTCCATGACATCAAAGTCAAAATTCTCTGCATCAAACTGTTCTGTTATATTTCTGGGCGCTCTGGATAAGGTATCAGACAGATAAAGAAGTTTGCCTTTCGTATAGACCATTTTGAAGTTATAATTTTGTAATATGAGCATCATTCTTTGCAATCTTGCTTGAGTAGAATCCATAGGCTTCTTTAAGATAGTAACTAGAGGATGATGATCAGTTTCTATCTGGATATCTCAACCATAAATATAATCATGAAACTTTGAACATGCAAACACAATTGCCAAAAGTTATTTCTCAACCTGAGCATACTGCATTTCACTTGGGTAAGAATTCTAGATGCATAGGCTACTGGTCTACTCTCTTGAAGAATAACTGCACCAAAAGCAAACTTTGAAGTGTCACAGGAAATATTAACTGGTCTATTGATATCAGAGTATTTTAGTGTAGGCAGAGTGGCAATTTTCTGCTTAAGATCATCAAAAGCTCTCTGATGTTGTTCTAGCCAAGACCATACAACATTTTTGCTTGTTAGCTTTCTTAAAGGCACTGTCAGTTCACTGAAATCTGGTATGAATGTGCCCAGATAGTTAACCATACCAAGAAAATAGTGTAGAGCTTGAACATTATCTGGTGCTGGTATCTGTAGAATAGCAGTTTGCTTAGACGGGTCTGGTCGTAAACCTCTACTGGTAAATAAATGACCTACATATGTGACTTCTGGTAATCTGAATTTACCCTTCAGAGGACTGAGCTTTAAATTCACTTTACATGCTCTGTCTAAAACTTTCCTCAGGTTTTTGTCATCCTCTTCTTCACCATTGCCTCCGATCAACAAATCATCTACTATTATGGCATAGGGATAACCTGAAAAGAATTGTTCCATTGAACACTGGGAGACCTCACTTGCAGAATTTATTCCAAATGGCATCCTGAGAAATCTATATCTTCCAAATGGGGTACTGAATGTAGTCAGTAGTGAAGATTTGTGATCAAGCATTACTTGCCAAAAGGAACTCTTTGCATCCAAGACAGAAAATACAGTGGCATTCGGTATCAGGGCTGTGACTTCCTTGACTCTTCGCATAGGATGATGAGGTCTCTTTAATGCCTTATTCAAGTCTCTTAGGTCAATGCATATTCTGATTTTGTCTGAAACTTTTTTATGAGTTGCCACCATAGATGACACCCATTCAGTTGGTTCTGTAACTGAACAAATTACATGTTGTTGCACCATTTTATCCAACTGAGCTTTAACTCTGCACTGCATGGCTACTGGAAATTTTCTTGCTGTCCTAACCACTGGACTGACCTCTGGATCTAACTTCATGGAATACACAACTGGAAGCTTGCTTAGCTTGTCATCGAAAACATCAGCATATTCCAAGAAAATAGCATCAGTGAAACTGGAACTGGGAAATGTGCTTACATGATGAACTTCTTTAGTAAAGGAAAGCGAGTCCATTCTCAAACTATCTCTCAAACCAAATAATGACTGCACGAGTCTTCAAACTATGTAAAACAACAACTTGCAACTGCTCCCAGCCAATTAACATGAAAGCACTGCTGAACCTTCGGTTTGAATTTTTCACCTCCATAGGCAACAAGTTTTGCACAACTAGCCACATTAAGTTGTTCATAAGCCTTTCTTTGGCAAATACTTCCGCTGACATAACATTACACCTTGAACCAGTGTCTACCTTGAGCTCGATGGGTTTACCATGGATCAGGATAGTACAAAACACTTCGCTCTTTGTTAATAAATCTACTGCATCAGCCTTTTCACCAATCACTGATGTACCATCTACATAGAGAGTAGGCTTGCAGCTCTCTATATGATCAACTTGCTTTTTTAAGTGACCTTTCTTCGCAACTGAGTGAGGTTTACTTGACTTGCAAAACTTTTGAAGATGATTCCATTTTTTGCACTTGTGACATTTTTGACCAAATGTTAAACACTTTTTTATTTTGGACTCATGGCTGGCACCACAATTACGACAGTTAACAATGAAGCTTGACTTGGGTTTTGCTGATTCACCCTTGTGCTGTACTGAGGATGCTCATTTAACTGAACTAGTCTTAGAACTTGCTGGAAAACTATGGGGTTTCCCTGCCACACCCACAGGGGCTGCAGCTGCCATGTGCTTATGCCTGTTTCTGCTTGCCACATGTTGCATGCTGTCTACATTTGCTCTGTAGTCTGCTGAAACTATGCTCTTGTCACTAGCCAACATACTTGTGTGCCTTTCTGTAAATTTTTGGATTTGACAAATTTCAATGGCTTTGCTCAACGTTAAATCTCTGTCAAGAAGCAAAATCTTTCTCACAGCAGCACTATTGATACCACACACAAGCCTGTCCTTTATCAACTCATCTTTTAAATCACCAAACATGCAAATTTTAGCTTTGTTTCTCAAGTCAGTAATGTAAGCTGCAAATGTTTCTCCTGGACTTTGGTCTCTTGTGTAAAACAAATGCCTCTGTAATGTAACATTGGTCTGGGGGCTGCACATTTTTTCTGAATTTATGCTTCAAACATTCAGGGTCTTATCTTGATTCAGCCTGAACAATAATATGATAGTTTTCTCATTCTCCTTCATACACTGCTGGTGCATACACAAATGAACACTCTCTATCAGTGGCCTCTGACCCAGCTAGGTTTAGTAAAATGAATGCCCTGGTGCGTGCATCTTTGTCTGAGTAAGTTGCTTGTATGAAAATATCATACTCTTGCTCAAATATTCTCCAGTTCTCAGCAATATTGTGATCAAATACAAGTGGACCTGGTTTGCAAAATGCCTCTGCCATATTAACACATTAGTGAAGGTTTTTGCAAAGTATGTATGAACACACACACATACATATAAATGCCAGAAATTTATGCCAGTACTTGTAGCTATGTTCAATAGCACAATAAGCCTCTGAGTAATTGAACTCTGTGAAATATTTTGCGAAATAAGTCTCCTGGGCACTATAATACTCTTGAAATTATTATATTTGAGAAATCACCTCTTAGCTGTGTAAGAAATATTTCAAATAACTGCACTGTGTGAATAAACTGGGCAATAGAAGAAACTCAAAGTAAGAAACATTTCGAAGTAGCTACACATTGCGAGTAAATAGTGCACACCACAATGAAACACTTCCAAAATGTCTGTACTTTGCTAAATAACAATATGTAATGGTAGCCCTTCATGAGTAGACACACCCAGCACAATAAACTTTTCAAAATGGCTGTATTTTGACTGCACTTCACGAAATAGTTGCACTTTGCACACAATAAACTCTTCAGAAAATATGCACAGTAATAAACACATACTATAAGCATTTTTACACACTCTGCGATGATTCGAATAACTCTTAAGTTATGCCACTCAGAGCTTTAGTTAATGTGAAATAGTAGTTTATGCCAAAACACTGTAATTTGCCAAGAAATATGCAGTCGCCTTGTTTTATTTATGCTTAATATGCCCTTTCTGCCCTCTACTGTATTCATTTTGCCCATTTAATCTCTTTTCTTGTGCTCGTTTTATTCTAAACATGCTCGTTTTGCAATTCTGAGGTGACTTTGAACCTCCTATAGGCTTTTCTGATAATTGTTTTATCAGGTGTCTCAATTTAAAACATTTTGTTTCAATAATAAACTTTTATGCTTTTCTTTTGCTTATTTTTTAAATTTTGTTCTTGTTTCTCTTATTTTACCTTCACTGTTAATTCTGCACCTTGTATCTCTGAACAGCAACCTCTGGAATCCCAGTTCTGGCACCATGTCGTTTGCCCAGTCAGGATATAAAAGACAAACATTCTTGGGTTCTGTTCAAGCAGCTTTATTATGTACAAACACATCAGGAATGAGGCAATAACTTTAACTTAGATAAACTTATAAACAAACAGACTCTCTCTCTCATGCATGTTCACTCTCTGGCTGCACTCTCAAAATAGCACTGAAGCTAGCATGTGCTTGCTATGTATATGCACATGCTGTCCTTGGAAATGCTTCTTAAAGGTACAACACACATACATATTTTACATAAATTTTGGTCCATTAATACATAAATAGTTTAAAAACAAGCTATCTATTTTGAAAATACAGCTCTATACCCACTTTGTAAGAAGGGCAAAACTGAGCTCTAGAGAGTGCCTTGTGTATCAAAGAATGCGCTATATAGTTAGTAACATTAGACAGGCAGTTCACTCAACAACCAGACAGGCTGAGTTCTCTGATAGAACACACTCACCTGCTAAGCATGAAAACAGATGTACAGGTGAATGATGGTTATTTTTTAAATGTAAAGGAATTTTCAAATGATGTCTGTTTTGAAAGTTCAAAGTTTACTTTCTAATCTTGGACAGAAGTGATGCTACCTAAAAATGCTGCTTTTGCATGTTCATTTCACTGCATCTCTTATGATGATGTTATTATACCAAGTACATTGTTTATTATGAATTTCAGTTTCTTACTCTATGCACTGTATTTGTAACACTGACCCCGCTATTTGTTATCCTGATGCATTATATACATAGTACTTGTCAGGCTATAGTCAAAGCTCTAGCAAATGAATGTATGGCTGGAGGGATGTTTTTAATAGTACCATTTAATATAAATCATGGCTGAAAAGTCTGTGAGGACAATCCCCTACCGGCCTAACTAACAAATAATAGGAACATACAGTTCCATACATGCATCAGTGGTGGCACTGATAAGTGTAACATAAAGGTAGCATTTTGTAGAGTATACCTGTAATGGATCTATGAGAATGGTTCCTCAACAATACTAAATGTTGAGATACAAATTTATGTTTCCACAGTCATGACTTCTAGAAAGAATTAACACAACCCATCATTTTGTGGTAGATGTCTTCATCTGGAACAAGTTCAAGAAAAAAAGTTGATTTGTACTATACAACCCCTAACATTTTCTACAGTTTAATCTGTGATGCAAGTAATTCCAGATTCTATAAGTAGCCATAAAGCCCAGAGAAACAGCACTGTGGAACCACAGGTATATATTTGCTCATGCTTTCACAGAGGCAGATTTGAAGATTATAATTTCATTTAACTTACAGTGCCGTACTAGTAACAGAGTCTTCAGTGGGAAACGCACTCAGAGCATCATATTATATGACCAGTCAGATCACTATACATCAGAATCAGGCAGCACGTAATACGTGGGATGTATATGTATGAGCTGGATTGCCCTCTGCACGTACTGGGAGGAGGTAGCAACCTCAGGTGAAGAGTTTAAATAATTTGGGGTCTTGTTTATGAGTGAGGTTAGAGGAGAAGGGGCACTAACCAGCAGATGGGTGGTATAGCGGTAGTGCAGGTATAGTGGCAGGCTCTGGTGGTGAAGCAAAACCTGAGTTTTAGGAATAAGTTCTCAGCTTCATGGTCAGTCTATCCCTGTAGCCTTAGCTATGCTTATATATCTTTCTTTTTGTCTGTCTCCTATCCTTCAGTGACCATCAGCTCTCCTCCCCAGTCATCCTGTTGGTCTATTCATTTCCCTGCGGCTACCAGGGGTGAGGGCCAGGCTAACTGGGAGGAGATTCTCTTACTAGAGCCCCACTTTCAGTGCTGGTACCAGGCTTGTTCTGTGCATGTGAGGAAATGTCTCCAACTTTTGTGATGGCATGCCTACCTCTGGGCCCTACCCTCCAGTGGTATGTAATGGGACACTGCAAGGCCATGTTTTACCACTGCAGTAGCACATGGCGTCAACTATGATCCCACACCCATTCTCATGTGGCATGTTCTCTGCTGTGCTGTCCAGTATACACTGTTAACAAGGCAGAAACCCTCCTTCCTGGCATGCAACAATCAACCCTTCCCACTGAGACAGAGAGGTGGGCACAGCCCTTTCATTCTTCTCCCCTACCCTCATCAACTCATCCATTGTCATGACCAACAATGAAATTTCAGTTACCTAGGCCATAGGCAGGGCTCTTTCTCTCTATACTATGGAGCTGACAGTTGCAAACATAATCTTTTAGTTTTGACAAAGAGATCTTGAATATAGGTGGGAGAATTATAGTTTCTTCATAGGGCATCTGATACAGAGTTAAGACTATTTTTACTTCCTGTTGGATTATGATGTTGAAAACAAACAATGTACTAATGTGCTGCATTCTGTAAGCAAATTTTTATTTGAAGTAATGTTTCACTGTGGTAATGAAATCCTGAACTTTCTGATGTTTTAACTTTGGTGTGATTTTACATTATTATTGGCACATCCCAGGTGTTTGAGATATTCATCTTCATCCCCTACATGTCAAGAAAGAAAATCAGATTTGTGCTATACAATCCATAACATTTTCTACAATTTGCACTGGGAAGGAACTGATTCCAGATTCCAGTAAGTACACACAAATCCTAGAAGTACAGCACTCAGGAACCACAACATGATTCACATGTATTCACTCATTTTGTTGCAGAGGCAGATGTCTGGATTATGATTTTGTTCCAGAACCAGTGCTCTACTGATAACTGAGTCCTCCTATCCTAATACTTCTATCTTCTTCTTCTTTTGGCTGTTCCCATTAGGGGACACCACAGCGGATCATCTGTTTCCATTTCTTCCTGTCCTCTGCATCTTGCTCTGTCACGCCACCCACCTGCATGTCCTCTGTCACCACATCCATAAACCTTATCATAGGCCTTCCCCTTTTCCTGTTACCTGGTAACTTCATCCTTAGCATCTTTTTCCCAATATACGCAGCATCCCTCCTCAGCACATGTCCAAACCAACATAATCTTGTCTCTTTGGCTTTGTCTCCAAACCTTCCAACCTGGGCTGACCCTCTAATATACTTATTCCTAATCCTGTCCACCCTTGTCACACCCAGTACAAATCTTAACATCTTTAACTCTGCCACATCCAGCTCAAACTCCTGCCTTTTTGTCAATGCCACTGTCTCCAACCCATATAACATAGCTGGTCTCATTACCCTCTTGTAGACCTTCCGTTTCACTCTTACTGGTACTCGTCTGTCACAACTCACTCCTGACACTCTTCTCCACCCACTCCATCCTGCCTGTACTCTCTTCTTCACCTCTCTTCTACACTCACCATTACTCTGAACTATTGATCCCAAGTATTTAAACTCATCCACCTTCGCCACTTCTACTCCTTGCATCCTCACCAGTCCTCTATCCTCCCTCTCATTCACACACATATATTCTGTCTTAGTCCTGCTGACCTTCATTCCTCTTCTCTCTAGAGCATATCTTCATCTCTCCAGGGTCTCCTCCACCTGTTCCCTACTCTCACTACAGATCACAATGTCATCTGCAAACATCATAGTCCACGGGGACTCCTGTCTGATCTTGTCTGTCAACCTGTCCATCACCATTGAAAATAAGAAAGGGCTCAGAGCTGATCCTTGATGTAACCCCACCTCCACCTTAAATGCATTTGTCACTCCCACCGCAGACCTCACCGCTGTCACACTACCCTCGTACATATCCTGTACCACTCTTACATACTTCTCTGACACTCCCAACTTCCTCATACAATACCACAATTCCTCTCTAGGCACCCTGTCATATGCTTTCTCTAAGTCTACAAAAACACAATGCAACTCATTCTGACCTTCTCTGTACTTCTCCATCAACACTCTCAGAGCAAACATTGCACCTGTAGTGCTATTTCCTGGCATGAAACCATACTGCTGATCAAATCATCACCTCCCTTCTTAACCTAGCTTCCACTACTCTTTCCCATAACTTCATCCTAATACTTCTATACTAAGATTGAAATTGGCATCTAAATAATTTTTCTTTTGTCTATACATTTGGTATGTACTTAAGCTATTTTTCCTAACATTTTAGCATTTACTTGTTTGAATTTCCACTGTTTTGTAAAGTGCTTTGTGATAAAGCAGCTGACCAAAGTTGAGTAGTGCTTACTGAGCTGAACTTGGCATCTGGGGATGATTTCATATTGCAGCCATTGCTCTTTGGTATTCAGAAGTGTCAGTTGAGGTGGATTGAGCACTTTCTGAGGATGCCACTTGGATACTTGTCACAGTAGATTTCTGAAGAGTATGAGACATAAACCACTGGAAGGAGGCCACAAGACAGGTTCAGGACAATTTTTTTAAATATTTTATTTATTTATCAGCATTTGTTTACCAGGAATGTCCAGCGGCACAAGAAACCCCTTTTCAGTGGAGACCTGGAAGAAAGCTCCATTGCAAAACAACATTAAGAAAAAACAACTTTGACAAGAATAAAACAAAACATCAACATTTTAAAAACAATAAAATATACATAAATAGAGGACAGATCACAATTTAATGTTAGTTACAATAACAAAGGAAGACAAATGGTTGCTACATTTTTGCAACATTTCAATTTAGAAAACTATAGGTGCATTTTTATAATATTTCAATAAATACATTAAATACAATGCAGGATGTGTGACCATAACATTTTAGTATACACTTGAAGAAGAGACAAATACTAGTATTTCGAGGGAATGAAGCAAGATATAGATACAGTAGGAAGGAGTACAAGTGTAAAGAAGAGCAAATAATCTGGATATAGAAGAGACAGAGGCAGATGAACGTGCCTTGAGGTGGCTGAGTTATTCTGTAATGTGGTGGCAAGTGATGTTGGTAGGCTTATGTCTCCTGGAATTCCTGGGGATCTTGACACACTGATTTTGTCTCACTGGGATAAGTGGATTAGAAAATGGCTGGATGGATGACTTACCTGTTATGTGATTGTACAGCTGTGGCACTGTTCTGTGAAATATAGTTCATCAAAAGTAACACACCAAGTAATAGTTCAGAAGCAGTTCTTGTCAAAACTACACTGGCAATTCAAAATGCTGGTTCAGTTATTCCTATTTCACACTTTTTGTAAAAACTGTTTTTGGCTGATCAGTTGAAAACACCTGTTAGTAGTATAAGAAAAAAATAATAAAATGTAAAAGATGCAGAGAGCAATTGTCAAGTCATGATGAGTGGAATGAAAAGGGTCACTGTTAAGTAGTCTCTGTAAATAGAAAAAATAAGTCTTTACTGTATGTGTTATCATAAGCTTCTCAGATACATTCCTTACATTTCAATTGGATTAGTAAGAATCTAAAAACCTATGAACACCTCTCAGCTACCTTTGAAAAAGGATGGATGGATGGATGGATAGATGGATGGATGAATGGCCTGGCCTCTATCCTCCCTCTCATTCACACACACATATATTCTGTCTTAGTCCTGCTGACCTTCATTCCTCTTCTCTCTAGAGCATATCTTCATCTCTCCAGGGTCTCCTCCACCTGTTCCCTACTCTCACTACAGATCACAATGTCGTCTGCAAACATCATAGTCCACGGGGACTCCTGTCTGATCTTGTCTGTCAACCTGTCCATCACCATTGAAAATAAGAAAGGGCTCAGAGCTGATCCTTGATGTAACCCCACCTCCACCTTAAATGCATTCGTCACTCCCACCGCAGACCTCACCGCTGTCACACTACCCTCGTACATATCCTGTACCACTCTTACATACTTCTCTGACACTCCCGACTTCCCCTAATCTTGTGCCTTGACAATCAACTTTTAAGTTGAGTAGCAAAAAAATAAAATAAAACCACTATTTTTCTTTTAAAGTTCAGGAAACTACTTGTAAATATGTAGCATGCAAGCTGCTGGAGTTTATACCACACACAGAGTGCTGCAGTAAATGCAATAGTGGCATTCAGAAATTAATGCCATTATTGCATTAACTGCAGCACTCTGTGTGTGGTAAATGCAGTAAATTCAGTAAATGCAATAGTGGCATTCAGAAATTAATGCTAGTAATGCAATGAAGGCATGCAGTGCCATAGTGCTTTATGTTCTGACTGCAGATAATGCATTTCTGACTTGTCTGGATCTACCAGTCGAGCCCCCTAGCACTTTGAAATTGGGACAGCTGCCACCTTCACCTCCCTGCTAGCTATGCCTCTGTTTGTAACAATACATGTATGCACCAGAACCAAAATATAAAATACCCTGTTATGGGCTTAGAAAATATCATTATTCCTTTCCTCTGATACCAAATAAGCTATAGGTAAAGGCATCCTCCTGGTTCAAGGACAGTATGGTCTTCCTATAATTTCTTCAGCCCCCAGAAGGAACCTCACCAAAATCTGCATTCATCAAAATCTGCCAATTCATTTCTCTCACACCAAGAAATAAAATTAACTGCTAAGCCCCGAAAGAGCCAACTGGCTTCCAATCCAGCAAAGTACATCTCTTCTGTTAAGTTCACTTTTACTTAACCGACTAAACCAAAATTCCTTCTCATACTTAGCAGTCCAGTTCACCTTAGAGAAACAATCTATACTTTCATATCACAACCACTTCATTCACCAGCAAACAGTACAGAACATGTAACTTTTTCATTCTTGTGCCTAAACCCTGGTAGAGCTTAACTCCAGGCATCAGAGACACATCCACCTTTCCAGATTTCAGGAAAAAGTTAACATAATACCTAGCAAAAACAGTAGAATGTCATTGCTTTGCAAACTCCACCATAAATTACTGTCTAAACAAATATGTTCACTTACATTTTCTGACTAAGAAACTTCAACTATACCACCTTGATCTTCACCTGCTTACTGTACGAACAGGTTCAGTATTAATCCTCTATTCCAGCTCTCCAGTAATTTACATACATCAGTGTACGATCATTCCATTTAGTTCTTGATTAGCACATCTTAATTACTTCTCTGGTTTTCAGGCATAAGCCTTTGCTCTGTCCTTCTGTCACTTGCTTCAGTTACATATTCACTGCCTTCTCAACTATGATTGCTTAACATATTTTAATCTATATAAACTATAGAGCTATCATTCTGTCACTAGGGCTTCCCTTTTGCTATACACCATGCTTTTCAAAGTGATTAATTTAGGTTGTTGTCCATCATAAAAACAAATCTTTTTAAAGAGCAAGTATACCAACCTAGAATGAGTCAGGATAAAGCCATTACTTTACTATGACCACATTTCAAAACTGCAGTAGGGGTAGAACCTTTAGAAGACTTGGTTCAGCTTCAGCAGACTATCAAAGTAAAGAAACAATAAACATTGTCTTGATTCAAGGCCAGTATTAAAGAACATTACCTCAAAGACACATAATGTACCTGCCTTAAAGTGCATTCCTGTATTTTGGTTAAACAGTCTGTCTCAGTTATACCTCAGTGATATAGGGAATATGCTGGAATTTCACATATGTCTCTCTGCGAGGAAGATTCCACATTTTGAATCTTAAAAGGTTCATGCCACTTGCAGTTCAACAATGAAAGGGTCTGTCACACAATCAGTGTTAGGAGTTTTTAAGTGATATCCATGATAAATAATAACGAATCATACTAATTCACCAAAGTAACTTGTAAGCATAAAATAACACATTATAACCATCATGTAAGCTTCTCAGCTGCCTGAAGTCTATTTATTTATTGCTTTTGTTTACTGGGAAAGTCTACCTGGACTCAGGACCCATTTTTAGGGGAAACCTGGAAGGAGAAAAGCTCCAGTTCAATACATTATAATTGAATACTGACAATGGCATCTAGCATAGATAGTATATACTTAAACATGGGAAATTGCAGTTTTATATAGTATAGACATAAACATGGAGAACAAGAAATCAGTAGTGGAATTATATACAAACGGGCATAGTCTTATAATGGCAGTTGTTCATTACATTATTGATACAATATACAGACAAATTGTAGGTTATAATTTTATGCAGTTATTCTTTGTTTTAGAATGAATAGAGAGTTAGGCAAGGAGGGCAATTAGTGGGGAGAAGAATGGTTTAATCAGGTGGAGAGCATTTGCAGTGCCATGAGCTGAGTAAGTCCATTTTAATTGAAGCCTGAAAGACTTTAGTGATGGTTCTTGTCTAACTATTAGGGGGATGGAGTTCCAAGTTTTGGACACTACGTTAGAGTATAGGAAGCAGCCAGCTGGGCTGTTAGGCTTAGGTATAAGTAGTAGGGCTTTGTCAGAAGTGCACAGAGTCTTAGTTGGGTGGTAAGATTGTATTAGGATTGTTAAGGATGGACAATCATTTGGTTTATATAGTATGGACAGTAGGGGTTGAGAGTATATGCACTGGTGTGGTAGTGTGAGCCACTTGAAGTAGTGCTTGACAGTAGTGTGATCTATGGGGAGGTTGGTTGCAAGTTGGTCAACCCTGTTGTAACACTATTCAAGTTGTTTAGATACATTTGTTGGATGTTGATAAATATTGGTGCAACATAGAGGACAGTGAGTAGGAGGAGGGGTGTGACAATATGAGACCTCACTGTGTTAGATAGTAGGATTTGGCAATATAGAAAGTGCCAAATTTTTAGTGAGTTTTTTAACCACATGACCTGTGTAAACATTGAATTTTAGGGGTTCATTTATATGAACTCTAGTAGTTTGGTGTGGGTGACAAGATGTATTTTGTTGTTGTTAGAGGAGGTAACAGAGGAGAGTGACATTTTTACTCCAAGGTGTTTTGGAGTGAAGAGGAGTAATTTTGATTTGTTGAGGTTGAGGAATAGCTGGTTGGAGATCAGACAGTTTTCTACTGAGGAGAAAGATTCTTATGTCAGCTGCTGTACAGTGTCAAGGTTTTTTCTGAGCAGATGATTGTTGAATCATCTGAGTACTGCACTAGGGTGGCATTCTAGTTTGTCAAGACAAGGTCATTAACAAAGATGCAAAACAGGATAAGACTGAGTATGGATCCTTGTGGAACTCCAGCCGATATAATGAAAAATGGTGAGATGTCAGTCAGCCATTTTGCTGCTTGGTGGCAATTAGCAAGGCAGATGGAAAATCATGAGCGGTAGGGGATATCAAGGCCTAGTGAGTTTTTATAAGAGAACAGTGTCTAAAGATTTAGAGAGATCAAGAAAGAGGACTGATACTAGTGTTGTCTTCATCTTTGTATTTAAGAAGAGCTATGAGGTATGAGATGAAGGTGTCATTTTCGAAATTTGAGAGGTTGCCTGCCACAAACATAATGATGTTGGTTTTAGATGTTTACTGCAATAAGTCAAAACAAAAGAACAAAATTACCCAGTGCACTAGGTGGTTAACAATTCCAAATGGACTGAAGAAATCAACACCGCATAAATCCAAGTGGGTCCGGTAAAGACATAAAAGTCTAATAAGCAATTCTGATCATGTAAAACTCAAAGCAGGTTTAGCACAGACTAACAAAACATTTATGTTTTAAAATGCACTTTCTTCCACAACAGAATCAAATCAAGAACTTCATCAGAACTGAAATAATGGGTTAAGTGAAGAAACATAGTGGTTATATAGTTACATGTATCATATGGTAAGTCACATAGTTCATCCTTTTCCAAAACATTTACAAATTTTAAAATTATTTAAAGGTACAACAATGGATAGAAAATCTATTTTTTAATGCCAAATAAAATCATCTCAACAATTAATAACCTAACTTGATGAACTTTTGCTACTGCCTAGGTAAAAAAGTAAAACATATATAATATACTTTACATATAACACTACAAATATAGATATAAGTGCATAAAAATAAAAATGTGGATTACATAATCCAACGTTTTGCCGCTCTCCGTTTAAGAAATAATTAACAGACACATTTCCATTAGGTGCAGGGAATATACTGGCATTAAGTTTTAGTTGCCAAATTAGCTCTTTGAATTCAGTCATTGTTACCCCAGCTCCCTCCTCCTGGGTTAATTATTACTTTTTCTAGTATACCAAACTTAAAATTTTTAAACCCTTTGCAAATAACTGATTGCCTATACAGAGCACTGTTGAGGTTAAATTTGGTTATGTCATAATTATGTTAGTGTATTCTCTTAAGTGGTCTCTCAGTGTTACCCATAAAGAAGCAGTGTCATGATATAGATTTGGCTATATAAACTAAGCCTGTGGTGTTGTAATTCCCATCTTGTAAAATCACCTCAGTGTGTGAATTGTTGTCAACTGTAATATGTTCATCTGTAAAAAAAAAAATAAAAATAAAAAAAAAATATATATATATATATATATATATATATATATATATATATATATATATATCTACATTGATTGCATCCCCCACATTTTATAGTCCCCTTGGAGCACATATAATGATTATCCTGCTTGTTCTTACCAGCCCTTTCAAATAACTTTAAAATATTTGACATTGATAAACAAAATGTGGTTCATCACCTAGTGTCTTAAATATTTCATTGTTGCCTCTTAAAATCATCCAGTTACACCTGACACTATTTTTTACTTAACTAGAGCCCCTAGCATATTGTAAAACCAGGGTCCAATTATGGTATTGATCAGTTACACCCTTACTGACACCATCCAAAGCTAATTTCTCCTTATGGTTCTCACTAAGGTCAGTTCCCAGGAGTGGTTTGTATCTTCCACCCCATTCTCTGCTGACTGCTTCTCCAGCCTCTTCTATAAGTTCTTTAGGGTAGCCTTTGATACTGTAGCTATTTCAACATCAAATAGTTCTCTACTAGAGGCCATAACCACCGTCCTAGTAAACTCTCCCTTTACCAAAGTCTTTTTATATTAAAATGGATGGCAGCTATTGTAATGTAAGTAAGAACAAATTCTACTTGAGTTAGAGGAGATTATCCAGTCTATGGCGGTTCCTCTGTTACTTTTCATTATTATAGTGAGTGGGACAGGTGATCAGTTGAGTAAGTTTGCACAGGTTTGTGTTTTGAGATGAGTTGCTAGGACAGAGTGACAGCCATTCAATATTAAAGTCACTTAGTATTAATTTTTCTTCAGGAATGTTAGAGGTCAGTCAGCAGAAGATGTCTTCTATAGTGGTACGGATGTTACCAGGAGGGATATAGACTCATATAATGTATGTAGATTTGTGTTGGTTTACTCTGAGAGTTGTGATCAGGAGTTCTGCTTCGTTAAATTGGGGAGGAATTAGAGAGAGTTAAAGAGGGGATTATAGAGTACTGTAACTCCGCCAGCTCTCTTATCTTTTCTGTCAGCTCTATACATGTTATAGTTTGGAGGGAGTAGGTTATTATTGTTAATTTCATTTTTCAGCCAGGTATCAGTAGCACAATTTCAGGTGAGTGTTGGACAAACCATGCATGTAATTCAGGTATCTTGTTACAGATACTTCTTATGTTAATGTGGACAGTGAGTACCGAAGAGAAGTTTGAGGAGTGTTGTATAGGGGAGGTCAGGTTTGCAGAGGGATTGGGGTGGATATAAGGAGGAAGTTGGGCCTAGGTTGGGGTGGATATGTTCGCTAGGTTTTAAAGCTTGTTGATTATACAGAGTATAGTTCAGCCATTTTAGTTTAAAGATTTAATTTTTGGACAGGGGATTTAAGAAATTAGTTTGTGGTGGTAAGTTTTATATTTTAAACAGATGAGTAAATTTGAGAGAGAATAGGGTTGAAGATACGTCAACAATCTTCTGGAGGGAGTTGGTAGATAAAGTTTATGAGGTGGAAGATGAGGGAATTGAAAGATGAGATGGGGGCATGAGTTACAGGAGGTCAGATAAGAGGGGGGAGAGGGAGATTAAGTGCTACTAAGGAGAACATGTTAGAGGAGCAAGTGGGGTTGTTGGGAGTGTTACTTTATGAGAGTAAAAGCTTAGCAGTTGATATTTGTGAGCTAGGAGATTTAGGTGGAATTCAGAGTCTAGTGAAGTGTAGGCAGGTGTGTCAAATATATTCATAAGCTGTAACTGTTTCACATTTTGCCCATTTGTTTCACATTATGAGATGTAATGTTTGTCGTTTTGAAGGTGAAAGGTTGAGCGCCTGTATAATGTACATCTGTATTCCTTGTGGTTCATATTTCAAATTATTATTTGTAATTTTGCTTTGTTTTTTCAGTCCAGATGGTGGCTGAAAAGGGTCATTTGACCGACCCTCTTACCCAGTTATCAATTAGTAATAAATAAATAAATAGATGTTTTCTATCGTCTTGCTTATTGTTAGCTATTGCCTATTCATGCTGTGCATTGTCTACCTGGGATGAACCTAAAATGGGTCTACTACACTATATCAAAGTATGACAATATAAAATCTCAAGTCGTCGACACCATAAAAACGAAAGCTCACTTACTCAAACTCCTGGAACACCAAAAATGGCTTCTGGGAATGTAACCACTTGGCCACCATGGAGAACTTTGTCCTTTTCCCCACATTAGTGCGATCTCAGAGTTGGTATATTTAGTTGAGGTGGTGTGGGGGGCACAGCTGCCACATGGAGGGTATGGGGGTGACTCTCCCCACTTTGGAGGGGTTTGTGTGGTTTGTTTTGCTGATTTTCAATGGTGGCCAAGTGATTACATTCCAGAAAGCCATTTTCACTGTTCCAAGAGTTGAGTAATTGAGCTCTTGATTTTATGGTGTTAACGAATTGGGATTTGATATTGTCATACTTTGATATAGTGAAGTAGGCCTACTGAAATAGGTCTTGGTGGTCTAGTGATCTAGACCAGTAAACAAATCTAAATAAAATAAAATAAAACAAATTAAAATTAAGACAGTGTACAATTTCTTCTTTGGGCGGACAACCTTCACTTGCATACTCATAGACTGTCTTCTTCTACATGTAGTCCCTTGGACTCCTTGTAGAATTCCTGCTAAGATTAGAGACCAGTATATATCTAATTGCATTAGTGACACATAACCTTAATGAACAGACTGGAACCCTTATCCCTCATTAGCTTCAGTATGTTTCCTGCCTGAAGACTCTGAATCCACCTCCTATCACGCTCTCCCCATTGTATATTCTAGGATCAACAGTGGCATGACATTCTTCTTCCACCCCCCACCCCCGGTGTTTGGCTCCAAGCTAACAGGCACTATATTGCGGATATTTCATAAAATGTTACACACTAAAACGTATCCGTAAAACAGACCTTGGCAAAACTACACAGACTGATCAAAATGCTAACTTTTAAGACAACAGTACACAGTTCTTCTTCTTCTTTTTTTTTTTTACAGGATTCTTGGTTCACCTATTATTTTTTCATATAGTTGAAACATCTGGTAGCAGTGTGAATCATTATTAAAATGTAAAAGATGCATTGGACAGATGGAGGCAAGTCATACTGAGTGGAATTAAAAGAAATAAGCTTATGGTTAAGTAGGATCTGTGAGGAGGGGAAATTAGTCTTATGCAATGTACTGCGTAAGACTTCCAAAATTTTCCTTGTATTCTTGTTGGATTCATAGGTTTATAGGTAGATACTAGGCTATCTGCCCTAGGGCATTTATAAGCCTAGCCAGAGTGTATTTGGCTTCCACCTCCCTATTAGGTTAGCCTACTGTGCCTCTGTAAAGTAGGTCACAGAAGGTACCCTTTTAAGATTACTTTACTGTGCCTCTGTCTAGCAGGGACACAGAAGAGATCCCAGGGGTGAATTTGCGATTTCCCATCCACGTGTCCAGATTTTGCTTGAAGAGGGTCAGCGAGGGGCTATGTCTAACATGAATTGGGATTCTATCTATTCCAGAGTGAGGGGAGCCTCTGGGAAATGAATCTGTCCCTCCAGCATGTCCTATTTATTTTTGTGCTGAAGTTTAGGTCCCTGGAGCGTGTAGCTCTAAGGGACTTGGATTTTTTGAGGTGGAGCATGTCCATTAATTCTGGGTTTGACATGGCTTTGTATGTCAGGCATAGATCGCCTCTGAGTAGGCGGTAAGCAACTGAGTAGAGCTGGAGTTTCTTTAGTCGAGCTGCATAAGACATCTGTTTGTAGCCCATGATCCTCTTGGTGAGGTACTTTTGGGGTCTCTCCAGTTGCTGCAGGTGTCGGGTAAGGTACATCCCAAAAGGGGCATTGTATTCAATTATGGGCCTGATGAGTGATGAGTAGAGGGGCACAATGACCTCTCTTAATCTAGATGCGAACCCTTTCATGATAAGGTGGGCTATATAGAAGGTCTTTCTAACCACTTTGGCAACGTGATTATCAAAGGAGAGATTACTATCTACGTTGGTCCCCAAATCTCTAATTACTTCGGATTACCACCTGTGTGGTAATTTGTGGGCACCTTGTTTTTCCCAAAGGGGATGACTATGCACTTTTTAGCATTTAGCTTGAGGCCGTGGCTCTGGCACCAAGCATCCATCTCTGTGAGACCCTTTTGGAGGATGCTTGTGTCAGCTGGAGATTCGATTATGGCCCCCAGTTTGCAGTCATCTGCGAACTTTGTCAGCCATAATCCCCCCATGTTAGCTTGAACCTCAGAGAAGTATATACCGAACAAGAGAGGTCCCAGAACTGAGCCCTGTGGGACACCACTTGCAACTGGTTTGGATTCGGACATGGCACCTGCAATTCTGACCATGTGGGTTCTATCTCTGAGCCAGTTTGCAACCCATCTTGTGATATAGGGGTTGATATTTAAGCTGGTAAGCTTATTTATGATGCCCGAGTGGGGTATTGTGTCGAAGGCTTTTGCAAGGTCCAGGTAGGCTGTGTGGACTACCTTGCCCTCATCTACGGCTTTGGTAACTGTTTCAAAGAAATCAACTAGGTTTAAGAGGCAAGATCTGCCCTTAACAAAGCCGAATTGGGTAGGGTCCAGTGTCTGGAGGCTCCCAATGTCTTTGTTTATGAGTTCCATGATAATACGCTCCATAGCTTTACAGACCAGACTAGTCAGGCTTATGGGGCGATAGTTTCCGGGGATCATTGTGGCACCACATTTGTGGAGTGGGACCAATGTAGCTGTACACCATTCTTTGGGTACATATCCTGTAGTAAGGCTAAGTTTGAACAATGACTCAATGTGAGGGTTCAGTTCTTCTTGGAGCTCGTGTATGACACAGCCTGGGACACCGTCCAGTCCCATAGATGCTGTGTTTTTTGCTTTGGAGAGGGCAGCTTTCACCTGTGCATCTGTGATGTCAGGGAGGTTACATTCAGTTGGGATAGGCATTTGCTCCTTTGGGGGGGAAGGGGGGGGAGTTTGTGCTGAATCTGTCTGCCAGGATGTTGGCTATGTCTGTAGGTTCGGTATATTTTGTACCGTTATGCAACAATTCAGAGCATATCTGGGAGTTTCCGCCCATGTTCCTGACATAACTAAAGAAGGCCTTGTGATTATCTTTAGTGTCTAGGGCAATTTTTCTTTTGAAACTGGCCTTTGATGATTTTATGAGGGATCAAAGTTTCTTGCTAATACTGATCAGAGATGCCTTCCCTTTTTGGGATTTTGCTCTGTCATGTAGTAGCTTCCTCCTTCTGTTGTATAGCTTATTTATGGCCAGGGTCCACCAGACCGGTCTCCTGTTTTTGGAGGAGTGAGTCTTGGTTTTATTTGGGATAGCACGATCCATGCATTCCTGCAGGTGCTCGTAGAATGCATTTGTAAAGGATTCTGCGGATTGGGCTGTATTATCCTCTGGCCCAGGGGCTTTGAAGGATTCCACCTCAGTCTTGAGAAGTGCAAAGTTGGCTTTTGAGAAATTCTTTATAGTGATTTCCTTGGCTGGGGGTGGGGATGGGATATGGATGTCCAGGAAAATTTGTTTATGTTCTGATCTTACCAATGAGGGGTTTACCTCTGGTGTGGAACATAGAGTCCCCATATTGGTGATGACTAAGTCCAATATGTTGTTCCCTCTTGTGGGAGTGGTGACTAGTTGTTCCATTGCGTTAGAGTTTATAAATTCAAGGAACCGTTGGGCAAGGGTGTTTGGGCTTGAGTAGTTTTCCCAGTCAATGTTTGGATAGTTGAAGTCACCCAATAACATAGTGTTTGGAGAGACCTTCATATTCTCCAGTGTTCTCAGGAATGCCAAGTGGGGTTCCTTTGCCCACTGTTAGTTGCACATGGATGGTTTCCGATGCTTCGTGCAGTGCCACTAACCTGGAGGTGTAGGTATATTTGATGAATATAGATACTCCCCCTCCTTTTGTGCTTCGGTCCGTGTTTTGGGGCCGAAACGCATGGTATGAGTTATAACCTGGTAATGCTGGGGTGCTCTCAGGAGCCTTGAACCAGGTTTCTGTTACTGCACAGACATCGATTTTCTCCATACTGAGGAGAGCCTCGAGTGAGTGCATCTTGAGTTTTAGACTTCTGGCATTGAGTAGCATTACCTTTAGTTTTTTTATCCGTGCGTTGTCTATGGAGGTGGGTTTGTCCTTTGAGCCTTGCCTAAAAAAGGCACTATGGGGGTGGCAAGAGCCTTGGCCAGTATACAAAAGCCTAAGGGTGACAGGTGCAAGCCGTCCCTAGCGAAGCAAAGTGGCTTGTCAAGCATGTCATCCCAGGCTGACAGACACTGGATCCCCTTTGAATGACACCAATACTTTAGCCAATTGTTGAAACTGATAATTTTGTCTTTATACTGTGGCATCATTCTTGGTGAGGGCAAGATGCTACTCAAGATCAGGGTCATACCAGCCTGGGCTACATGGTCAGAGAGCTCCTCTATGTCTCTTTTCATGTAGTCCAGGGAGGTACATCTCAGGTCATTCACACCAGCATGGACAATGACAAAGTCATACTTGTACTTGCTTTGGAGTGACCTGAGTGCTTGCATTATGTGGCGGATCCTGGCACCTGACAGGCAGCTTACAGTGACCTTCTCCTTGTTCAGTCTGGTGAGCGGGACTTCAGTGTGCCAGACAATAGAGTCCCCTATAACAAGTGTATTTGGTTTGTTGTTTGGCCTTAAGGGTTGTGACTGTGAGGCACACTGATTTTGTGAGATATGTGATTCATGGGTATTGTTGAGGGGTGGCTGTTGCTTGGATATCTGCTTAGGAGGTCTTTGCTGTTTAGGCAGATTTTTATTTAGAGCCTCTGAGTATGTTTTTGTGTATTTATGTGTTGGGTATGCAGATGCAATAGGTCTGTGTGAGACTGGATTTGTGGTGTGGGTGGTTACCTTTTCCTCCTGACTGACTGTGCCAGTCTTGGGTTGAGAGAGCTCTGCCTCCAGTTTGGCTGTGTAACTGCATCTCTCACATGTATTAGAGTTTGTTGGAAGGAGGAGAGGGTTGTCTGTGTACATAAGGCAATTGTAACATTGCCTCAAAATTCCCAGATTCAACAGCTGGACTGGAGAGTAACCTTGAAACTGACCCTTGGACATACCAGATTAGTATAGGGAACTGTTGTTTTACTGATCAGATTAGGGAAGGGAACTGATTTTTCACTTGATCAGGAAGGACCAATCGGGAGCCTAATACTTATGAGAAGTCAAGGAGGGTGTAGTGCTTTAGTTAGTTAGTGTTTCCTTATAAGAGCTGAGCAAGTGCAGGGCTTTAGAAAGAGAATAGAGTGATTACTTTGAGAGTTTGAACAGTTCTAAGGGAAAAAGTGAAGAGCAGACTTTGTGGAGCCTGGAATAGTTTAAACTTGTTTAGGCGGCGCTGCCTGATTCTGCTCAGTGCGCAAAACCATGCAAAAAGAGAGTTGTAGGGTTTTAAGAGAGAGAGAGAGAGATCAAGGAGTTTAGAATTGACCCAAAATGACCAATAAAACTACAGCTTCTAGGTAGTAACCACTCCTCCAGGGACAGGCAGGCTGTTTAGTGTTAACCACTCCCACTGGTGAACACAGAGACTTCCCTTTAGCCCAAGCAAGCACTGGCCTTCTAGAAACTTCCAAACAATTCAGAACAGCAAATCTGTAACTGAACTTTCTTAACTTTCAGAAAGTGGGAAAAAAGCAAGATTTTTTGTTTTCTTTTTTGTTGTAGTTTAAAGGTAGCAGAGATACACAAGCAGCAAAATATTCACAACAGTGCAATAAATGACCACACACGTGAGTGCTAGGCCAAAATTATGTAAAATGCCATTTTTAGAGAAAAAAAAATATTTTAAATTAAGTGCAACACAGGAAATGCAGTAAACAGGCTCTAGAAGTGTTCCAAGTACTGTTACTGTTACAGATATAAACTTTAACAAGCCAGCAAGAAAATATGACTCACAAAATTACCTCTTAGCTTTAACTGATACTTTGATAGAAAAAGAATGGATGGATGGATGGATAGATGAATGGTCTAGTATGTAAATGAGCAGCAATGGTCCTGTTCAATAAAAAAGATACATATCTTTTGTTGTTTTCATGAAGATAATATGCAGAAATTGTAGATTTCAATAGTAATTACAGTTTACAGTTTATGGATAAAAAATAGTTCAAACATAAACAGGAAATTAATTGACTAACTCTAAAATAAGTAGTTAGAAATGCAGCCCTTTTCATAGACAGATTTCTCAAGAGCAAAACTAAATATACCAGTATTTAATATTTAATCTTTTATCATTGCAATTTCTTAGAGCAAAAATAAATATAGCAGTAGCAAGCAAGCACTTTTATCTTTGCAAAATTAAGAAACAGTCCTTCATTTCTTCAGGTGCCTGCAACCATTGAGTTGGTTCATACAACATATGAAAAGGACTGCAGCAAGTTGTAGATTCCCTCAGCCTTTCCTGTACATTATGATAAGTCCATTTCAGACATGTAAATGTTTCTTCCTCAGGAAAACATAAATTTATAAATGTAAGCCACCGTTAATTAAATACTGTACACGTTTTTGTTACACTATGATGTAATCTGGACTATGCCTACAGTCATTGTTTGATCAGTGTTCTACCCCACTAAACAAATACAAATAAATAAAAATAGGCTTCTTTTCCACACTGTCAGACTACCTTTTCCTTTTACATGAAGTGTCTGGGATTCCATCTAGAATTCTCTTTAGGATTAGAGGCAAGCATATCTAACTGCAACAGTGATGAGTAACCTTAATGTATAGACTGGAGCAGCTATTTCTTAGCTTTGTTATATTTCCTGCCTAAAGTCTCTGGATCTGCCTTCTATCATGCTCCCCCTAGTGTAGAGCCTAGGCTCAGCAGTCATATGCCATTCTTTCCCCATACGCCCCTAGTGTTCATCAAAGGCCTAGCAGTCAGTATATGTAGATATTTCATCAACTGTAACACACCAAAAATCTGTTCAAAAACAGACCTAGCCAAAAACACATGGATGGTTCAAAATGTCTCCTTTAGGAGAATAGTACATACTGTTTATATTTTTAAGGGACTCTTTATTCTTATTTCATGGTTTTGGTCAAAAGCATTTTTGGTTTATCACTTGAAAACAATTAAACATCTGGTGTGTGTGTGTGTGTGTGTGTGTGTGTGTGTGTGTGTGTGTGTGTGTGTGTGTGTGTGTGTGTGTGTGTGTGTGTGTGTGTGTGTGTGTGTGTGTGTGCGTGTGTGTGTGTGTGTGTGTGTGTGTGTGTGTGTGTGTGTGTGTGTGTATGTATGTATACACACACACACACACACACACACACACACACACACACACACACACACACACACACACACACACACACTATGTGTATATTATCTCTACATGTGAGGGCTGTGCCCCACCTCACCCACATCTGAGGGCTACGTCTCTTCTCTGTTTTTAGTCTGTAACTCCAAGATCATCACTGCAAGAAGAAAATGGCACGGCATCATTATCACACTGTGTATAAACAATGTATATAGAGTCTCAGAAGTTACATTCTCAGAACCCATCATATGGCATATTGGGTTTATTAAAGCAATCTTTGCAAATCCTTCTTCATTGAACAATACAGCTACTAAATGTGCTGGCTCAGACTTTGAGATCTGTATATTTTATATATGAAAAGCAATTTATAAGTGCCATATAAATATTACTTACTACTTGCATAAAGTTAAGCACCTCACATACATTATTCATGCACATGATTGTGCAAATTTGGTTCTCAGAAAGTACCAACACAGGGCAATGTCATTCCAGAATTTCAAAGGTCAGGAGGTCATATGCTAAACACCAAATCCTATGAAACAGTAGCACACGTTGTTATATACTCAAACACATCTATAAATTTAGATTGTTTGAGATTGCTTGATCCACCTAGTCTGAATAAAGCCTAAGGTATAGACCCTCATTAAACAACAGCTTGTTTTCCGCTCTCAGTGCCATGCTAAGGATAAGGTCTATCATTTCCTTATCTTTTCCATCTTCGCAGATGGGGGGGGGGCTTTGTACACATTCCTGTATGGAATGTACTGTTAGCGCCAGTACCTAGTGTGCCCTATAGTGCCTCTGAGAATCCATTCTTACTTACTTGTTCTGTTATCATGATCCCAGTGTCTCTGATCCTACTGATTTACTTATTTCTTGTCTTCAGATATGTAGGGGGGCTTCACCAACTCTTCTTAAACCTCCCATTCTCTTTTGTAAACATGTTGCTGTGGTATTTACATCATGGTCATGGTGGATGGTTCTTTGTGAATACTGTTTTTGTCTACTTCTGCTATATCAAAGCATTGCTTCTTTGTCAATACAAGTCGTTCAGGCAGCTTTTTTTCCTTTTTGTGAACACTTTTACTTATTATGCATCTTTTTGTTATCGTGTGCTTGTTACCTCATCCACTTACACATTTATATTGTCTTTACTCCATACAGCTACTTTGCTCAAGAATTCTGAACAAAGCCAAAAATAACGAAGAGACAAAAGCCCCAAATCAGGGACGTTTTTTTAAATATTACTCTAATTCATTTAAAATTTTAATACTGCAACAGGTTTTGCATCTACATACTTTTTTAATAATAAGTACAAAATTCAAAAACTGGCATCACTGACTGTCTGTCTCAGTGATTTACCAGAGAGTCATAAACTCTATCAGCATTATGGTCAAAATATAAGGAAAATTAGGGACATTATGTGAAATCAGGGGCAGCTGAGAGGTATGCTTTGTTTCCATGTACTACTGATCTTCTGATGGTTAAGAAATGTGTGCCCCTAACTATTCTGGTGTTTTGAAGAGAAAGATAAAATTTTCTTGATAGTTTTGAGTTCTTCTCACCTACCTCAACGTACTTGTGAAACAAGTAAAAAACCTTTGTATATGTCAGTCATCATTGAACTGAAGAGGATAGAAGATATACAGCAGACACTGTAGCTTCAAAGTCAATATCTAAGTAAATCAGGACTGATGAATATGTTGTTGGAGCACAATAAACAAAGCAAGGAACTGGCTAACTTTTAAATTTATCTGTCATTATAAGGTACTTGCATGTATAGCTAGACCTGACATCCTCATTTAATACAGAAAGATACTGGTCAAAAAATAAGATAATAGACTCTGCCAGTTACAATTTTTCAAATGCCTCAGGGCAGCTGGTTCCTGCCTCACCTTCAGAAAGAGAGACCCAGTGCATTTAATGTTTAAAGAGCTAGAAAGAGGCAAATTGTGTTCACAACACTAGGTAAGGTACACATCTAGTGCACTGTTCACCCAGAAGTGCACTTTGTGGTATTCTCACTGACAATTTAACAGCTCAAGATCCACGTCTACACAGAAACACAGAATATGATGATCACTTTGCCAACTTAGTTTGTTTCCTCCTTTGTCTTCTAGATAAACCATTTAGTCTTTGTATTTTCATTTCATCTTTGTCCTAGTACTTTTGAATTTCCTCACTGGTTTCATCTCACTGCCTTTTCAAAAGGTTCTTTCATGTATTTATTGTTCTTTCTGTAGAGAAAGGTATTTACTCATATCAAGTTTAAGCCATCTGTTCTCTTTCTTTAAATTGTACTCATTCTGTCTTATGCATCTCTTTTCCTTAAAGGTGCTCTTCTCTCAGAATTTATAAAGTCAGCCGAGATAGTCAAATAGTCAAGCATTTATATCATACCTCTGTTGTGGTTTTCTTTACGGCCTTCATATTGTTTTGTAGTGTTACTTGGCGTATTTACTGATTGTGCATTCAAAATTGTGCTCACCTTTTTCAGAGTCCAGCTAGTTCCTAAAGTTATATCCATAACTATGTAAGGAAGCAAGCCTAGGAATTGTGCCTGTTTCATGGATCAACTTAACTGTAAGCCATCAAAGAATCTAAGAACCCTATGATTCATCTTCCAAGAAGGCACCCAACTCTTAATGCTGTGCATACTTCTCAACTGTACAGATTTTCACAGAATGTCCAGATTTTGGCCTCATATTTTTGGTCAATTTTTCATAAAACTGTGTTTTTTTCTGGCAAATTAGTGATTAATCATTAAAGACTGAAGTTAGAAAATAATGACAAGACATTTGAGTTCAGAAAATTCATGCTAATGCAAAACCTGTTATTGTATCAACTTTCTAAGTTTGTAAGAGCAATATTTAAAAATTGTCCCTATTTTTGGGCCTTTGTCCCAGTTTTATTTATGGCTTTTCCCAGATTTCTTGCTCTAAGAAGTTGAGAGGTATGATGGTGTGATAGCAAATTCAGTATTAAACTTGGTCATGATACTAAATATGCCCTTAAGGATTCTAACAGCCCTGTTTAGCCTTCCTGAGGAATAGGTACATCAAACACTGCAACAGTATGCAAGAAAATGCACAGGGAAATTGCAAGACAAGTCATACTGAGTGCCATTAAAAGACATAAGATCACAGTTAAATTTTAAGTAGGAAAAATGAGTATTCTGCAATATCTGTGTTATCACAAACCTTTCAAATTTGTCCCTTGTTTTCCTACTGGGTCGATTGGCTTGTAAGACTCTATGAACACATGAACTCCTATCAACTATACCCAATTTCACTTTAGAATTTACTTTGTCTCTTCTGAAATATGTAAAGAAACAGGGCTGAAAGCACATTCAATACATAGTGCCAAAATACAACAGTTAAAGAACATAAGTATCAGACACCATTCCTAAGGAATCCTAGTAACAAACTGCTCGCCAGTCCACAGGACAAAAAAGAGAGATGGAATTAATATTTTCAGCAGCTTTGGAAGAAGAAAATTCCAGAGAAGCTGTACTGCCCCATATACACCCTGCAATGAAAGAGTAAGAAGAGTCCACCCTAGAAGGAGTAAGAACAGCACTAAGGAAAATGCAGCAGAGAAAGTAGCAGGCTCAGACACGGTCACAGTAGATATGATCAAGGTGTTGGATAAGAGAGGGGACAAATGGCACCAGAGGGCACTCATAGTATGGAGAGAATAAGCATCCTGATGCCAGAGTACAACAACAAAGGAAACATTCACAGCTCTGGGCAGTATAAAGGTATCAAAGTGCATGAAAGTGCTGGACAAGGCAATTGGCAAATTTTCAGAACAGTACAAAGTAAGATGACATATGAGCAGTTTGGATTCAGATCAGAATACAGCACAAATGACACAATGTTTGCACTGAGATACAGATAATGGAGAAGCTAAAGATGAGGCAAGAGTACAACTGAGCATTCTTAAACGTAACATTTGACAAGGTTCCAAAAAAGCAGATTTGGGCAGTCTTATGATGGTTGAAAGTTCCAGAAACACTGGTAGGCTATGTACAAGGACCCAATGACACAAGCACACACAGTGTTTGAACTCCCAGTTCGAGTAGGTGTGCATCAGAGTTCATCTCTGAGCACACTGCTGTTCATACTGGTGATGTACTACATTAGCAAATATGTTGGAGGGGACAGGTGACTAAAGTTGCTGTATGCAGACAATGTGGCATTGCAAACAGACTCTGAACAGGAACTTCAGCAAATGGAAGAATGGAATGCAAAACTGAAGGCACATGGGGTGAAACTATGTGCAGACAAGACAGTTGTCATGGCAGCATATAAGGAAAATCAGAAAAGACTGAAATCTGAGATAGAAGGGAGAATAATGTAACAGATTAACAGCTTCAAGTACCTGGCAGGGGTGGCTGAGAAATATCAAAGCCTGAATGAGGATGTCAGTCTTGATTCAGAGGGTCTGCAGCATGGTGGTATACAACATCAGGTGTAGTGTATAACAGAAGAATGCCAAGGAAGCTAAAAAGTAAGATGTGCAAAATATTGATGTGACTTGTACTTCTCTATGGTATAGAAACCTGAGCAGTGAAGGCAGACCAGCCGAGGAAGCCAGAAGTAATGGAGATGCAGTGTCTCAGACTGGTGGTAGGATGCACACAGTGACATAGATAAAGATATGAGAACATCAGAGCAGAAGCCCAAGTAACTCCAGTTGCAGAGAAGGGTAAAGAGAACAGATTATGGTGGTTTGGGCACATGGGCAGGAAAGCAAACTGATGATTTGCTGAAAAAGATTTGGGAGAGATGGAGAAAAAGGCAAGAAGAAATGAGCATGTCCAGCAAAGAGCAAGATAGATTGTGTAAGAGAAGACCTGCAGCAGTCAGGCATGACTCTCACAAAAAGGTAGGAGAGTGACACTGAATACACAGAGGTGGCAACAGTTCATGTCACAACCCAACCCGATGTAGAAAATTGGGAAACGTGGGTTGACGATGACGATGACAGCAGTAACAGATTTCATGCTACTCAGAAAGTCAATATTAATGCATATTCTCTTACTCTACCAACCCTCTATGTTTCTAGTAGCAACATTGTAAGCCTATCCATAATTCATAGGTTAAGAGACTGAAATCTGTTGATGGAACATCTGCAAATATGAAACAAATCCAGCATACATATCTCCTCTTCTGGCTGCTTTACTATGCACAATGCCAGCACTTAGAAGGAAAGAAGTGTGGAAGCATCCTGGGTTCTCCTACTAGTGAACCCGTGCTAAATAGATGATGATTCAGCATTGATTTAAACACACTCATTTTCTGTCTCCTGTTTGCTGTTCTCCACAAAAATCACTGCTAGTGTGATTTTCTTGTTTGTATGCTGGTAGTGCTAGCATTGTGTGTTGCAATTTTTACTTTTTACCATGTTTATACAGCCATGAAGTTGAGATACATATATTTCTATCTGCCCCCCCCCCCACACACACACACACACACACAGAGGGTGCAGAGGGACTTGCCCACCTGCATAAGCTCTTTTTAAAAAAGCTTCATAGAGCAGAAGGTTCAACCATTTGCTTTCATCTGGTTGAACTTTCTCTAAGTTGTAACTTCATTAAATGCATGGGGGACCATGTGCCCTGTCATGTAGTATTGTCCGTTGCTCTCTGTTGTTCCAACACCTACAGGGTGGCATCATTGATGAGGAGAATGAGTGGAGTGATCATAGCACTATGTAAGCACTACTTATTGCCTATGTCAGAAGATTATTTGGAGCTATAATCTGTATTACTTTCCAAGAGTGATTAAAGTCCTGCAACAACAGGAACCCCTGCAGGAAACCTGAATAAGACATTCAGTTCTCCTATCTGTACTGAGGTGCTGTATCAACTAGTAGAGCTTAGCAATTTATTTTCTTTTCATACTCCACACACATGTTTCTTTTGGTTCAGTGGTCCAGGGTTTGATTCCTTCAGTCTCCATTGAATAACTGTGTGACACCTATTTCCTTCTGGGTTGAGTCTGAAAAAAGATCTAGAGATATCAGATACTCTACCCGAGTAAACAAATAGACAAATAATAAAAATACATTTAAAACATGTTCTCTTTTGTTCCTGATTTTGTAACATCTGAAGATACACTAGAAACTATGTGTAACTGTGTCCTGTATAAAACGTTACATTGATTCCTAGAGGTGTACTTGTGACTGTTCTTAGATCTAGCATGTAATATATGTGTTTTTATCTTTTTCATTCTGCATCATCGAAGGTAGAAATGCAGAGTTCACATTTCAGAATTGTGGTAACTGAAATTTTCTTAAACATGAGGTGTTGAATTTGTTTAAAGTATTCTGTACTCCAAATATTTATGACGCAAAGAAAGAAGTCAGTGAAGTTATAACTAATATGATTAGCAGGCAGCTGATTGGTGCACTGAATTAGTTTTAAAGTGTTAAAAAGCTACTTCTGCAAAATGATGTTTCATGCAGAACACTTGTAACAAATTGCTCCTTTATCCAAACCAATAGTTTGACTAAACTGAAAGGGTAAGTAAGCATGGCAGTGTCACATGCATGCAGGGGATTATCCTTGCTGCATATACAGCAACATGCAGCATTAGGTCTGTGGCATCCAGTCCCATATCATATGCAGTCTTTTTAAGGAGTAAAAGAAACAATTTGATGTTCATTTACTTGTTTAGAATTTATTCTATGGCAACTGCAAATTTTCAGTAATAAGACATGAAAGAGAATTCTGTGTTTCTAGCTTATGTACATCCATTGTGTTGGAGTTTATACTAATCGTAACCAAGGGATGTATGTTTTATCCCATGTGTTTTGTGGATAAACTAAGACCATTGAAACTAAATTTCTTGTTTCTTCTTCTTCTATTGACTTGGGGATGCACAAGCAACATTTTACTGCACTTTGGGGACAGAACTTCAAAACAGCTCCATGTAAGTTGTTGCAAATACCAAAGCTCCACCATATACTAATCCCTGATGAATCAAAATAAATGTGCCATTCAGTCAACAGTGTACTATATTCAGACTCTCTATGGTCTTTGTATTCCAGGAAATCTTTCCTTAAACTGCCAGTTTTTCTTACTTGGTACCTAACCTAATGACAACATCAATCCTTCACTAATTCTAAAGTCTAAACCAGTATTCCTGTTATGCCTTCACTAAACACATCTAACTATATTGCCTCATAATCTGGAAATCAAACAAATCTGATGGCTGCACAACGCCGAACCCAACAGAAGGCAAAGAAAATCTGTGTATAAGCTGCACAAGGGTTGGTAGTGTAACGTTGTATGTTCTAACAAAAGTAATTTAAATGAAAACCAACGTGGCTTTTATATACCCAAATTTAATAACACTTAGTAGCACTCAGTAACATAATTAAGCGCTTTCATCCCAAAGTGTCCAGGGACTTCATCAGAACTGATTTAAGAAATGAGTAATTCCCTATCCATATATACACAAGTAAACGAGTTAAGAACCAATTAAAAATTAATTAATCCATTTGGTGATCAAACATCCTTAAAGGGTTCACTTGTAAAGCATAAAAAAAATCTCAAACAACCGAGACCTCCAAAGCAGAAATACAAGCAACCTCCACCCCCCCAACACAACCCAAATGACACATAGCCCACCAACTCAGTGTGCCACTCAACTACAGCCCATAAGGCATAACGTACCCAACACTCTAGTCATAGGTGACTCTATAGTCAGGCACACTGATGTTCCACTCACCACGCTAAGCAAGGCGAAATTTACTGTCAGCTGCCTGTCAGGTGCCGGGATCCACCACATAATACACGCACTCAGGTCACTCCACAACAAGTACAAATATGACTCTGTCATTGTCCATGTTGGTGTGAATTACTTGAGGCATACCTCCCTGGACTACATGAAAAGAGACATGGAGAAACTCTCCGATCTTGTAGCCCAGGCAGGTATGACCCTAGCCCGGAGTAGCATCCTGCCATTACCCAGAATGATACCACAGTACAAGGACAAAATGATTGACTTCAACAATTGGCTAAGCTCCTGGTGTCATTTTAAGGGAATCCAGTATCTGTCTGCCTGGGATAACATGATCGACAGACCACAATGCTTTGCCAGAGATGGCCTTCACCTGTTGCCCTTGGGATTATGGATTCTGGATACTGGCAAAGGCTCTTGCCATCCCTTTAGTGCCTTTTTTAGGCAAGGCTCAAATGACAAATTCATCACTGTAACAGGTACAAGCAAGCAAAATCTGAGGGTAATGCTAGAAGTCTAAACCTCAAAATGCACTCACTTGAGGCACTCCTTAAAATGGAGAACATCAACATCTCTGCAGTGACAGAGACCTGGTTCAAAGCTCCAGAGAGCACCCCTGCATTACCAGGCTATAATTCATACCACACCTTTCGGCCACCTAACCAGGACCGAAACACTAAAGGCACAGGCGTGTTTATATTCATTAAGGATCTCCACACCTCCAAGCTAGTTGCTCAGCATAATGCATCCGAGATTATCCAAGTGCCACTAACTCTGGGCAAGACCGCAATCCAAATTGTAGCTTGCTGCAGACCCCCCCCCCCCACCATGCCCCAGGATCCCACTCCTCTTTTCTTGATACACTGGAAAATATTAGGGTACAACCCAACACCCTAATAATGGGTGATTTCAACTACCCCACCATTAACTGGGAAAATTACTTATGTACCAACTCTTTTGCTCAACGTTTTCTGGAATTCATAAACTCCAACACCTTGGATCAACTTATTCACACCCCCACCAGGGGCAGCAATATCCTAGACCTGGTCATTACCAACATGGGCGACCAAAGGTCAATTCCCTGTTAGTCAGATCCGACCACAAGCTAATCACCCTAGACATTCACATCCCGTCCCCACCCCCCATCAGGGAAACAACCATAAAGCATTTCTCCAAAGCCAACTTCACGCTTTTTAAGACAGAAGTGGCAAACTTCTCGACACCCATGCAGCTGGACAATAGAGGTACAACTGCTGAATCCTACACAAATACACTTTATAAGCACTTACACGAGTGCATGGATCATGCTATCCCTAACAGAACCAAGATGCTATCTTCCAAAAAAAGGAAGCCAATCTGGTGGTCTTCTGCCATAAACAAACTCTACAACAACAGAAAGAAACTGTTGCAAAAAAGAGTAAAATCCCATGATTGGAGGAACTCCCTAGTCAGCCTCAGTAAGAAGCTGAGATCCTTCATAAAATCCTTCAAGGCTAGTTATGAAAACAAAATCACAACTGATTCTAAAGACAACCACAAAGCATTCTATAGCTATGTCAAGAATCTCAATGACAACACTCAGATCTGCTCTGAGTTACAGCACAATGGCACTAAATATACAGAACCAACTGATATTGCCAACATCCTGGCATATAGGTTCAGTGCTAACTTTACTCCCCTCTCACCCCCTAAAGTGCCTATCTCTATACCGGAAGAATGCAAAGTTCCTGTAATCACAGCTGCACAGGTAAAAACCTCACTCTCCAACACCAAGAACACAGCATCCATGGGAGCTGACAACATCCTAGGCTGCATTCTACACAAACTACAGAATGAACTGGCACCCCACCTGAGTTCCATGTTCAGTCATAGCCTTGGCTCAGGCTTTGTGCCCATTGAATGGCACACTGCAATGGTTATCCCACTCCACAAAGGGGGAGCCATGACAGACCCCAGGAACTACCACCCCATTAGCCTGACGAGCCTGGTCTGCAAGGCCATGGAACTTATCATCATGGAACTCATAAAAAAAGACAATGGTAATCTCCAAACTCTGGACCCCACACAGTTCGGGTTTGTAAAAGGCAGATCATGTCTCCTAAACCTGATAGACTTCTTTGAAGCAGTCACCAAAGCCATAGATGAGGGTAAGGTAGTTCACACAGCCTATCAAGATCCCACCAAGGCTTTCAACACCATCCCCCACTCTGGAATTATAGATAAACTCACTAAACTAGGTATAAATCCCTATGTTACAAGATGAGTTGCCAACTGGCTTACTGACAGAACCCACACTGTGAAAGTAGCAGACTCCAAATCCAACTTCAGTCCGGTGACAAGTGGAGTACCACAGGGTTCAGTCCTGGGTCCTCTCCTGTTTGGTATCTACTTCTCTGAAGTACAGGCTAACACAGAAGGTCTTTGGCTAACTAAGGTGGCAGATGACTGCAAACTAGGAGCCATAATCGAAACTCCTAACAATGTGGACATCCTACAAAAGGGCCTCACTGAGACAGATGCTTGGTGTTAAAGCCATGGCCTCAAGCTTAATGCCAAAAAGTGCATTGTCATCCCCTTTGGTAAAAACTCTGTACCCATGAACTACCACATAGGCGGTAGTCTACTTAACACTGAAAGTGTGATAAGAGACCTTGGGACACAGGTGGACAGTAGTCTCTCCTTTGATAATCACATTGCTACAGTAGTCAGGAAATCCTTCTACATGGCACACCTCATCAAAAAAGGTGTCTCATCCAGAAAAAAAGAGGTCATTGTTCCCCTCTACTCATCACTCATTAGACCCATTATAGATTACAATGCCCCTTTTGGTATGTACCTCACAATATATCTACAGCAACTGGAAAGGCCACAGAAATACCTCACAAAGAGGATTTCTGGCCTCAAATAGATGCCCTACTCAGATCGTCTCAAAAAACTCCAGCTTTACTTCATCACATATCGCCTACTCAGAGGCGATCTCTGCCTAACATACAAAGCTATGTCAAACCCAGAGCTGTTGGACATGCTCCACTTAAAGAAATCCAAATCCCTCTGAGCTACACGCTCTAGGGACCTAAACCTTGTCAGCACAATAAACAGAACATGCTGGAGGGATAGATTCCTGTCCCAGAGACTTCCCATACTCTTAAACAGACTACCTATCTATGTCAAACAGAGCTCCTCATTAGTACTCTTCAAGAAAAATCTTGATGATTAGATGGGAAATAGGAAATTCACCCCGGGGATCACTTCTGTGGCTCTGCTTGACTGGGGCACAGGAAAATAATTTTCTTGGGTGGCGAAAGCCAGGGTACCTTTTTGGCTAGGCTTATATAGGCCCTAGGGCCTAGTACCTACCTATGAACCTATTTATTCATTATTTATTTTATTATTTATTTTACATTTGTGGACCGGGCTAGTCTAGCTGGATATATGTCCATTTTCAGTAGAGGCCCGGGGAGAAAAGCTCCAAGCATGAACAGTGAAAAAGTTAACAATATAAAAAGACATGATAAAGCAAATACAGAGGCAGCATTGTTCAAAGAGAAATTAAAAATGATAAACTATAAAAATTTTAGCAAAAAATTATACTAAACAATTTACTACACACACGAGAAGGTATGAGCAAGACTCACTTAAGAGAAAAAGAAGTTATATTTTATCCTCATATTATGAAGAAAAGGGTAATAGCTAGATTTGGAGGCATAGGTTAGAGGAGTAGAAAAGGAAGGGGAAAAATATATGAGTCTGGGTTAGCACATGGACAAAGCCAATGGGTTTTGAGATGTTCTTTAAGATGTTTTTTAAATAGAGTAGTCGAAGAAAAGGTTGATAATTCAGAAGGAAGCAGATTCCACTTTTTACCTGCAGTGTTTCAGAAAAGTGAATCACCGGCTTTGTTGTTGGATTTAATAGAGGAAACTAGAATCTTATTAGCAGAGTGTAGTGTAGCTAGATTTTTATATAGTGTAATTAGATTAGTGAGGATAGGAGTGTTGTTAGGGTGGTATAGGATCTTTTGAGTAATAAGTAGTTGTTGACAGAGTATGTGGTTTTGCAATTCTAGCCATTCAAGTTGTTTGAGGTTGAGGCAGTGGTGAGTTTTAAAGGGGGAGCATGTAATGAATCTAGCTATGCTATTATAACAGGTGGAGAGTTTAGAGAGGTTGTTTTTGGATATGTTAGTATATATAACAGAGGCATAGAAAAGGGTGGAAATTAGGTGGGTCTGGGCAATAGTTTTCCTTGCAGAAGGGGTAAGGAAGGGTTTAATTCTATAGAGGGTACCAAGTTTTTTGTTAACAGACTTTATGGTGCAGTTGATGTGGTCATCAAAGCTGAGACGATTATCAATTGTTACACCTAGTAGGCGGGTTGTAGTGTCTGGGGTTATGTTGGTACTATTGTTAGAGGTTACAGAGAAGAATGGAATAGGTGATTTATGGGTTGGAGTAAAAAACAGTAGTTTTGTTTTTTTGGGATTCAGGAATAGGCAGTGTTGCAAAAATCAGTTTTCAACATTATTAAAAACAATGAACCTATGAACATTAAACAAACATTAAACAAATTGTAAAAACCCAAAATCCAAAATCATTCTTGCTAAAATACCCATTACTGCTAATCATATGTACAATTAAAATCATCATATTCATGCTTTAAAAGTATCACTAATCTAAAAATTAAATAGTAATAAAATAATGGTATTACTAAACAACCCAAGCAAAGATGTGTTGTTTTTGTGTTAAGTTTAGTCACTCTTGCCTTTAAAGAAGGAGTAATAAAAATAGTTTTATTTAAACCAGATGGTGTTTCAAGTATTAAGTTTAAGCTGCCATAATAATAAAACCGTAAGAGGTTAATGAATGTTTATACAAAGCATTCCTTTAATTATGGTTGTTAATATTGTGTGTTCCATCTTCTCAACATAATATGTTGAACATGTTGAACAAATAGCAAGATAAACAACCGGTTTAGTGCTGCAATTACCAAGTTTTGGAGTAATGTTTAATTCTTTGTTAATGCCTATATGTAAGCTGCTAGCCCTTAAAATATACTTACATTGTTTACAAAAGCCACAGGGTTGAGTTTCTTCTCTCTTATCTTGTAGTGGTATAGTCTTCCTACCACTAAATTGCAGATTTTTTTATGTTTCTGGCCATTTTTTATACAAAAAACAGGCTCTCCCTGCAACCTTACAATAGCCTAATTCTTAATTATATCTCTGACATGTTTACAGCCTATATAGTATTCCACCATCATAACTGTTTCAAATGACCTCTTTGTTTTTGCTTTAGAAGTTATCCCCATTGGAGTATGTCCCCTGTCAAGTCCCCTGTCTGCAAGTGGCACAAAACAAGTATGTCTCTTTTCTTGTATTTCCTTATATTTATCTGTATTGAGCTTCCTTGGATACCTCCTGTCTGAAAGCATTTTTGTTATTTTTTGCATTTCTTCTCAAAGACCTGGTCATCACTTATCATTCTGGCAAGTCATATGAATTCAAAATGTATATAGAACACAACTCAATACTAAAGACGTTCTCACCAAACAAAACTAGCAATGAAGTCCAAAAAATGAGAACAGTCACCACGAACAAATACCTTCTGTATTCAAGTTCCAAGTCAAACACAATTCAAACTGAAGATATCCACGATAAAAGTGTAAAAAATCATTTATTGGAAACACAGACATAGTTAGACTATGCTTCATCAGATACAAAACACAGAATGATTTCAAAGTACTTAAATATCACAACTTTTGGCGGGCTCATTAAATTAAATTGAATTAGATCACTTTACATTTCATTAAATTTAAAACTATGATCTTATTTCACAATATTATGTATATTTATGGATGTAAACTAGGTAAAATACATTTCTATTGATATCCATGATATAGACTTTTTATCTTATATTTTACATTATAAATATGTTTTATAACAAATGTATATTTAGTCGATATAATGATTTTGAGATCTGGTTTTTGAACTAGTCTAGTTTTATTTGGTATATACCATGTACATATATATTGAGGTGGCATACCTTTAATATAAGATGTATGCTAAACAGCAGTCGTCTTGAATGCTGTAATATTGTTGCACACTATTATTTGTGCTTTCCATGACATGATTATTATGTGAAGTTTTTGAACGCACATTTTAAACATGGTTATTTAGTTGTGTATGCACATATATACACTTTTATTAAGGACATAGCTATCTTGTATATGTTTCTTGCACAGATATGCTTTTGATTACATATTTTGGTATATGTCTATATTCACATCCATTTATACTTCTGTATACATTTTGTAGCAATTATTGCTATGAAAACTATGGTGATTCTATGGAATTCCTGTAATTCCTTAGTTATATAACATATCTTATTACTTAATAGTGAAAGGTTAGGGCTTTATGGTTTAATATTGATTTAGTAAGTATTTTGTAATATGATTTATTTTACTGTGCAAGAGATCGATAGAGATATTTGAAACCTTTAGGTGTGCTTTCTAGTATTTCACTCGAGTACCATAGCAGGTGCCCGCAGGGATTTTAGTTTTAGTTTTGCTTGTGTATATTTCTTTACGCTCATTTAGATAGATATCTATGCATGTTCTAAAATACAGGAACATGAAAGATGCTTTTATGCATGTTTTATATTATAGAAACCAGGATTATTGTGAGGTACAAGTTTACATTAACGTTGACTTATATCAAACTTTTTTAGCCGATGGATTGAAGCGCCTTGCACTAAGACCTGGGGGACAACTTCTTAGAATAGGAGGTATTCCTTATTGAGAACTTAGACATGTGATGTCAACAGCAAATAGCGTGAGATTCAACTTGCAGTAGTTGACAGGTTGAGTTTTATTCCGCTGATGAATGGGGTTTAAATACTTGTTTTTCATGGGACTCCTGACAATAAAGGGATGGGATCTAAATACATGCAAGGTTTATGAGATCAGGAACACTGCAACAATACTTTGTGGAGAAATCTTGGGCAAGTAAGTGATGTACATATTTTAAATGGTATACGCTTTGAGTTGGCGTCCTATGGTACTTTTACTGACTATGCATTGCTGTGCGGTGAATGTGTATATGAGCCCTTTGTTTTGAAACTCACATAGTTTTTTGTTTTCTGAGGGTCCTTATGATGGGTTGAAATGTGATAGGATGTTTCTTTACAGTGAAAGCTGAAATAAGAATGTATACCTGTTCTAAACTGCATCTGAATGTCGCAATGTGATTAATTTACTAAGAAGCAATTAAGGCTCAATCTAATTCAATTAAATTTAATGAGCCAAAAGTTGTGATATTTAAGTACTTTGAAATCATTCTGTGTTTTGTATCTGATGAAGCATAGTCTAAAGCCTTGAAAGCGCTCATTCTGTGTTTCCAATAAATGATTTTTTACACTTTTATCGTGGATATCTTCAGTTTGAATTGTGTTTGACTTGGAACTTGAATACAGAAGGTATTTGTTCGTGGTGACTGTTCTCATTTTTTGGACTTCAAGTCATATGAATTGTTCCTTCACCAACCCTTTCTTAAGTTTGAAGGGATGTGAACTTTTGAAGTGCAAGTAACTGTTACTACATGTGGGTTTTCTAAATACGTTCACTGACGACCTTTCCTGGGTCCTTATTATTTCAGTGTCCAAATATTTCATTTTCTCATTACTATAATTATAAGTATATCTCAGGAAATTAGTAGTCTGATTTAAATACTTAATAAATTGTGCTATTTGTTTTGTAGTTCCTTTCCACAAGTTATCAAACCATGTTAAACAAGGCTGGCAAACATGTTACTATGGTTATGAATAGAAAAGTAGGTAAGTTATCAAGGAATCAACAGTAATATAAGAACAAAACAGCATACCTTTCATTTAGTATGACAAATCATTTTGGGAGAAACAGAAATGCAAACCAAAATATCAGGCTAATAAACAAAACACACATAGAGAAAACATGTTCCAACAAACACTGTCACTTATTCATGTCCTGATTGTTCAACAGACGATGATGGTGCTGTAGGTTATACCCCAATCCCTTTAGATTACCCTTCGCTATGCAGGTCAGAGAAGCTGGCCAAATGACATATAGTAGGGGAGAGCAGGAATTCCCAAACTGTGCAGGTGGCTTGGGCAAACATAGAGCAGCACTGGTATCACCAGAGCAGAAAGGGAAGAAAAGAGAGATGATTAGGGGTGGAAAACCTTTGGTCCCAGCAGCCAATAAAGACCATACACTAGTACTCATTCAGAAGAAAGAAAAAGTACAGTTGTCTACCTACCATAAATGTAGATGTTCAAGTGTATTCACTGTTGCAGTCATTACTCTTGGGTTATCCTGCTTGCAGGCTACCCGCAGTTGGTCTAAATTCCAAAGTCTTGGTCTGGCGTCAGTTGCTGTCACCTCTTCCCTGACGTCAGTGCACCAGGGGTATAAAAGATGCAACCGACACCATTTTCTTCAGTTTTTCTTGCCCCAGATGTTAGGTGTCCCCAAAAGGGTAGGCTAAATAGATTATGCCAATAAACATGCATGCACTAAAGTAAACATTTCCTTCATCTATAAGCAAATACACCACTTAGGTAGTATAGAGTAAAGAAGTACAGATAAGACCCAGCAAATGAAAGGGGGATGGTGGGAGGGTAACCTGGACTGCAACAGTGAATACACTCGAACATCTACATTTATGGTAGGTACACAACTGTACTATGTTCATCGTGTTTCACTGTTGCAGTCATTACTCTTGGGTTGAATCCCAAAGCTGAGGATGGGTGGCTGGGCTAAAGAGGATTAGGAGAGGCTATGAGGCCCTGTAGAACTGCAGTGGCAAAGCCTGCTCTGGATTTAGAGTAGAGAGGTAAGTGGTAGTGCTTTGTAAAAGTGTGCACTGAACTCCAAGTTGCAGCCTCTAAGATGTCTTTGGTTGGTACTTCTCTGAGGAAGGCTGCTGAAGTGGCTGCTGCTCTGGTAGAATGTGGCCTAATGCCCCTAGGCACTGATTTGCCATGTTGAGAGTAGCAGAAATGAATGCAATGGCCTATCCATTTTGAAATAGTCTGTTTTGAGATAGCCTTTCCTTGTGATCCTGTGGCATATGCCACTAAAAGTTGCTCAGCCTTTCTGAAAGCTTTAGTTCTGTCCAAGTAGAAGCGTAGCTGTCTGTGTATGTCCAAAGAATGCAGAAGTCTCTCACCCTTGTTCTGTGGGTTTGGATAAAAAGTAGGCAAGTGAATGGTTTGGTTAAGGGCCACACTGGACACCACCTTAGGCATAAATGTAGGGTTCATCCTCAGGGAAACCCTGTCTGGATGGAAAATGATAAAATGTTCCACAGCCATGAGTGCCTGTAACTCCGAGACTCATCTTGCAGAGGTTATTGCTAGGAGCAGAGCTGTTTTCCAGGATAAGAATTTTATATCAGCTGTTAAGGCTGGCTCAAAAGGAGGCAGTGTGAGTTTCTCCAAGACATAATTGAGGTCCCATGCAGGTATTGGTGCTGTCCTTGGAGGTCTTATGTTTTTGGCCCCTCTGAGGTACTGCCTTATCAATATGTAGGCCCTCAAGCAGCTGTTTGGAGCCAGGATGTGTATGTCATCTGTGATGTCCATCACTTAAATAATTGACAGGAAAGGGCCTAGCAGACAGCACTGATGTATGGATCTCATCATTGGACACATGTCAACAGAGTGAGATGCCAAGTATGTAATACACTAATCTACCCAGTTGGTGATGTAGCTGTGCATGGCCACATGTGTTGATTAAATACGTCAGTGTGGATTTGTGTTAAATGCCTTGACCTAGTCAAGTTCCACAGGATGATACTGCTGTCATCATGCATGCCCTTGAAGACCTCTTTGAGGAAGTCTATCAGCTGTACCAGATATGATTTAGCATTAACGACTCACACAGGTCTGTTGCACACTGCCGGAATATTACTAGTGTCCATTTAGAAGAGGTTCATACACACACACACACACACACACACACACACACACACACACACACACACACACACACACACACACACACACACACACCAAGTTGACTGTAGTGAATACTGACCCCCCACCCAAGTACACAGACTACAGAACACAGTACTTTATGCAAGTGCCATGGCACAAGTGTGATTTTTACAAGAGTGCAGGTCAACTTATAGTAGATGACATCACCAGGCCATGTGGGAGACAAGATGTTGGGAAGTCCGCATAGGTTCATATTTTCATAGGTTCATAGGCTACTAGCCTAATGGCCCTAGGGTGTTTATAAGCCTAGTTGTGTAAAAGCATATGTACCCTTATTGAGCATAGTTAGATGGTGTTAGCAGAGCAGTTTTGTTAGCAGCACCAACTGGCCCTGTCCATGAGGGACATAGGTGCCACCCCACAGGTGACTTTACAATTGTCCAACCAGTTGTCAAGTTTGCACTGAAACAGGGTCATTGAGGAGCACTGCTTCACATGCAGTGCTAGTCAATTACAGAGGAGTGTCAATCTCTGAGGGATATATCTGTATCCCCAGCATGTTTTGTTTATGTCACAGGTTAGGTTGAGAACCCTGGTGTAAGTTATTCTTGTCCCATTTGATTTGCAGATGCCCAGCATTTGCAGCAGTGCAGGGTCTATAACTGCACTGTAGGCCAAGCATAGGTCACATTTCAGCAGCCTGCATGATACTGAGTGCAGTGACAAGTCTTTCAGTATTTCTATGTATGTCATGCTTGGAGGCCCTGGATTCACCCAGTCACAAACCTCTGTGCTTCCCCCAATTGATGCAGGTGTCTGGTGAGGTACAGACAGAAGAGAGCATTGTACTCGATTAGTGGTCTGATAAGGGTAGAGTACAGCATAGCTATGACTTTCCTGGTCTTGGACATGATGTCCATATGTAAGAGGTATGCAATGCAAAATGTGTGTCTCACCACTATGGATAAATAGTAATGAAAGTGTAGATTGCTATCAACATGTGTTCCCAAGTCTCAGAACATGGTATTTGAGCTTAGGGCATGCTATGTATATCCGAATTAGCAGGGGTACTTCATTGCCAAAGGGGACAATGAGACATTGTTTGCTTTAAGGTTAGGTCCATGAGTTTGGCACTGATTATTTGTCTATGTCAGCCCCTTCTGTAATATGTTATCATCATTGTGGGACTCTATATGAGTGCATCCAGTTAACAGTCATCTGCAAACTTGGTAAACCATAGGCCATCTACTGTTGCCTTTGCTTCAGGGAAGTAGTTTCCAAACAGTTGAGGGCCCAACACAGATCCTTGTGGTATTCCACTGGTATGTGGGCTAGTGGTGGAGGTACAGTCCCCAACTTTGAGAGTGTGTGTTCTGTCAGTAAGCCAGTTGGCAATCTATCTAGTACTGTATGGCCTAATTCCCAGATGGGAGAGCTTCACTATGAGATATGAATGAATGGGGGACAGTGTCAAAGGCCTTGGATAACTCAACATAGGTGGTATGTCCTATTATCCCTCATCCAGGTCTTTGCGTCAGTATGAAAGATGTCCACAAGGCTCAATAAGCAAGATCTACTCTTGACAAAAACAGAACAAGTTTGGTCAAGTGTGTTAAAGATCACCTATGTCCCTGTGGATGCTGATTCCTTCTCTTGCCTTGCAGATAAGGCTTTTTAGGCTTATGGGTCAATAGTTGTAGTACTGCATGTTACCAGATTGGTGTGCATTGCATATCACACGACATTTGATATTACTTTCTGTAGTGTAGGTGATATACAGTATGTGTGGAAAAAGTACTGAGATACAAGGCTTGCAGTGCTTGGGGAGGGTTGGCAACACATGGCTGCATTGTAAAAATGTGACATATCAGATAGAGCCTTCAGTGTGTAATGTTTCTACATGTAGTGTCATGTCATAGACAGAAAATGGACAGTAAACAGCAATAATACATAATGTTTACTTTTCTATAGTGTGGAGAGCAGCAGGTTTGTGCAATGGTTGGCAAAGTGTACATGCATGTGAGATACACATGTTGCACATAGCTACGCATTGTGCAAATGAGAGCCACAGTACTGAAATCTGACAGTTAGTACTGAGTCTCTGCAACACACTTGCTGCTTAACTGACTCTGTGTCAGCATGTGTTAATGCGTTGATACATTCCTTTTTGGGCCCAAATGATACTGGGTTCAAATCCAGGTCTATTGAATACTTTTAAATACATTTATTTAAACATTGATAATGCAATAACATGAATTCTTTATAGTACATGTGCAGCTGTATGTTGGCATATCACAGGAGGGTTAAGCAGCATTACACAGAGGTAACCATATCATTTTGCTGCCGCTCACAGTTGCTGTGAGTTAGTGGGCAATGCACACCTCTGGGCAAACATGGAACCCAAAAAATGAAGCAATCCTTTGATTTTGCAACAACTTATGTGTGTTGTGTTTGAGTCTATTTTTTGACCAGATTAAACTGGTGAAAATGAGGTAGCTAGGAAAGTGGTGAATTGGGGAGCTAGCAGGGGTTAGAACAAAGGGAAAGCATGACAGGAATATGCAGGAGGGAGGTAGGAAAGAACCATAGCTATCCATTTTTTTAACAGTGTAAATTGAAAACGTGCAGAATATTAACTGAATTTGGACTATCACATCCAGAGAGAGGGGTGACCACAATACAATCATATTATAGTCAATTGGACCGATCAAGTGTGTCAAGAAGACGTGTATGGGGCGATTATTTTTTTCTTTTTTTTTTTTTTTTGTAGGACAGGTCCTCATTTATTTTTTGAGAGAGAGAGAGAGATAGAGAGGAATGTTGAAGAAGAGATGTGGGTATGTCTGGATCAGATAAGTTGGGTAGGTGAAGAAGCAATTGCAGACAGACAAGACAAGTAAGACAAGAAACAGAGATGGTGATGGACACAGGAGGTTGTGGGGCACCATTATTAGGGTGCGGGTGGGGACAACCTGTGACCATGGCTGTGAAGCTTGGTGACAGTAAGAATCGAATCCTCATCCACTGGACTGTCATCACTGTCACCTTACTCCACAGTTAGCTGGAGTGCTTGATGTCACTTCCTCCTCCTAGTACACAACATGAGGGAGAGCAGCCTTTAGAGATGGTGTAGGTGTGCACTAATGGTGCAGCGCACCATCCTACACATCCTCCCTGACAACTCACTGCATGTGACAAAATCACCACCTCTGCTGTGCTCCCAGAGGGTACCTCTGGACCAGCCTCCAGGGCAGGACTACCTGGGGGCACAGGTAGTGCAGGGTCAGCAGAGGCAGTGCTGCCAGGTTGGCTCCCAGACATGCTGGGAGTCAGTGCTGCAGTTGGTGGAGCAGGGGTAGGCTCTTCCAATGGGACTGGCCTACCTCGCTGTGATGTGTAACATTTACTGATGTGGTATACATGCATGATATGGACACATTTTGATGACACATAGTAAAAATAAAAAAAAGAAAAGAAAACAGAAAAGAAAAGTAAAATAACCTTTAAAATATAAAATAAAATACAAATATAAATAAAACAAAAAATATATAAAATAAAATAGTTAAGTAAAAATATATTTTTAAAAATGAAATAAAATAAAAATAAAGAAAATATAAAAAGAGAGGTAAGGGTTGGGGTGTGAGAAAAAAGAGATAAGACCAGTATCATCATATGTGACATACAATGCATTAATACAATTATACAACTCTATTATCTTAAGTTTTACCTTTAAATCTACCTCCTAACAGATGCACACTATACTGCAGATTGCTGCAAGTAATCCTTGAAATGTGCATATATTGCACATATGCGTGTTCCTTTTATACAGATTACAGTTTACAGCATGGCATTTGTACCACTGGTATAGAGGTTTTAATTTAATATAAATAGTGTTGAAGAAATAACAGTATGGTATAGTTGTGAATTGTGGTATTTGAACCCACAACATCTGACTGAAGTCTAATATTGGACTCTTACAATTGCTTTGTGCTACAGACTAATGCATGATTACTTGCATTTACAGTTGGGATATGCTTGTTCAATTTCATACAACTCTATAAAATACCAAAAAGCTATATTTAACTTTTAATGCTACAATAACACCTCTTTTCTGCTGCATATATGACACTTGCTCCCCTCAATCTCTCCAATCTAGTCCCGTAGGCCCTTACATTTCACTCCCAATCACTGGCAGCTGTGAAAAAATAAGAAAAGAACAGAGGGCCATTATGCATACCAGTCTTGACTATATTCAGCTTTCTTAAGTCTTACAAGTGCTCTCTTGAGTTGATACTTACACAGATGTGGGATGTCCTCAGTCCTAAATTCCTCAATACAACAGTCTTGAGTATCCTTCTTCCTCCTCTGTAGGTCATTAAAATGATAGCTACATTGCTCTCCAGTGCGTGGTATACCAGTGGTACTGGATACAGCCTGGGCTAAACTATGCCATGCCTCAGACTTGTACTGGGAGCCAGAATAGTCTCTCTGAAGATGCCTGTGGCTGTTACTTTACTAGAAGTCCAGTGAATATCCTGGACTCCTGGACACCCCACCTCTGTGTGATAAACCTGGCACTTCCCCCAGTAATGCCTGCCATGTCATTCTACCAGTTTATCTAGAGCGATGGAGACTGATGCTTTCCTGCCAATTGCAGTTATGGCGTTTACGGAACTGCTCACAACCACTCAACACATTTGCACAATGGTGCAAGGAGAGCAGCAGTGCCGAGCAATCAGGAATGCGAAAACTGATTTGTACACTGTGAGATTCAAACCTAGGCATAAGAGACAACACATTTACTTCTACAACATTGATTTTTCATCTTTGCCACAGAAGAAGTCCTGCTCAGGCATACTCAGGCATCATACATAAATGCAGGTGACAGCATGAGCTTTTACACATCTATGTGTGTGACCTGACAAAGTTATTGGATATAGAGGCAGTAGTGTATGTATCTTAGGCTAATGTGAAGGCCATGCATGTCCAGATAGCAGAATTATACTAACAGAAATATAGTGTACAGTATACCCTCAGTCATACATCAGACAATAAATCCAATAATACATAAATAAATAAAAAACACAATAATAGTGTGTCATCCCTCATACATATAATTAATATCAGCTCCACTATCTAACATGTTATAACTGAGAGTGAATATAATGGGAAGTGGAATGATAGTAAAAGTGTATGGAATATCCTGTACTAAAACCCAAGAACATGTGTATGGCAGTCCTACACTTACACCTGTTGCCACAAGACCGTTGAAATAACACTTGCTCATGTTTCAGTTCATTGCTATAAACTGCAATGTCTCAATAGTAAAAAAAAGGTTGCACACCCTGTAAGGGCCCAGGACCATCTGTACTCAGGCCCTACACTTACACCTGCTGCCACTTGACTAGTTACATGACATTCCCTATTTTACTAATAATTCTTAAGGTCTCTATGTTAACTGCCGAGCAATGCCACTTAGCAGATTTGCATGGTGCCCAATAGAATTAATTGAATGTATCCAGTTTCTAGTTTTCTCTGTCTGGGTCCTGTCTGCTTCCTGGATCATCCAGTTATCCAGTTTGTGCACTGCCATGCTTCTAGCAAATGAGACAAGCACAGCCAATCCTGTCATTCATTTCCTCCTTTCCCATGATTGCTCTAAACACCGCATTTCGCAAACACTGGACAAAAAATAATAAAAAATAATGAAAAAATTACAGGAAAAAAGAGATATTTGCCAACAAATGCAAGGGAGTTTGGATGTTAATGAACAGAACCTGTGAACTGTGTGCTGGTTATTTGCATGTCCAACCTTGAAAAAAGTACATCTAACACTTTGTAAGTCTAACCTGACACATCCACTGGATGCAGTGCAATCTGCATTGCTGTTGTGTTTACATTTTTCCAACCAGTAATCATTCACAGTTGCAATCCATTAAAAACAAACAATGAAACAGTCCGTGCACTCTGTTTACATGTGCTACATGGAGCCAAGGATTTGGGATGCAGCAATTCTAATGACTTCATACCTCATTTGCATCTTCACTGTGCTGACAGCTTTGAATCTACACCACAAGGCTACCATGTACCCAGGGAAACTGAAGATGAGTAGAATTGTTTATGTGGTGAATACAGAAGAGAGGTTATTTCTTTGGGATATATATCTGCACAGAGAATTACTGATTTTGAGAAGTATGGTTGCATTTTGTCAGCTACATACTGCATATGCTGACATAATTCTGAATAATCTGTTTAATATATATATATATATATATATATATATATATATATATATATATATATATATATATATATATATATATATATATATATACTCATTATCATGGGCTTTTACACTTGTATCTATATGCATTAGTTATAAGTGTACTGATGGCATGGGCAAGTTTGTCAGGGAATTTCATGGGTATATATGATTGGCAATTCCTTTACATGGAATATTCTACCTTAAATCTGCAGACATGTTTCAGGGACAGGTTATTTGAGAGAACTTTTCATTTATTAACAGAGTGGTAGCCTTTCTGTTTATGTAGAGCCTATCCTGATCCCTGGGTGGTGCCTTAATTTCTATATGTGTGCAGTCCATGACATCCAGTACTTCAGGATAGTGTGCTACATGGTAGAACTCTTGCATATTTCTGGCTCTCTCCCCAGGAGTACAGGGAAAATATATGTGGTTACTGGCATGTTGGAGCATAGCGTTCAGGAATTGATGGAGGATCCTGGATGTTGATGCCTGTGACACCCTCAGCATGTCCCCGTTGGTCTCTGAAAGGTACTTGTAGCTAAGATTCTGAGTACTACACATATGTTTGTCTCCATTGGGATGGGTTCACCTTGGTTGGTCCTGGCTCTGAGTTAAGGATGACAGAGGTTGCAGAATTCCTGTAGTGTGTCCCTATCTACCCTGTAGTGCTCTACAATTTCTACATCATGTAGGTTGTGAAAAGTTAAATGAGGCCCGAAAATCTTCTCCTTCTTGGCCATGGTCTTTTAGCAGCAGCAGCAGCAGTAGCATAGATTTCAGCCTGCTGCGCATACAAATGAATTGAAGCAGCAGCAACCCCTAACATTCTTTCCATGTAGACTCCTTTCCGTGGCTGTATTCCAAAAGGTTTTAGAATTCACAGGAAAATCTATCACTGAGTCTACACGGTTGCTTTATAGCTTGTTGAATAGCTCCATCATGCTGGATTAGTTGATTAACATGCAGTTCAGCTGCTTATGTTGTAATTAAAACGGCACGGTGTTTACCTCATTTCTGCAGTGGTGCACACCTCTACATGGTGCTTACTGAATCTAAAAGTTTCTGCGACCATTTGCTTGTTGCAGCACGACACTCACACAGAGGAAAAAGACCATATAGGGTTTGTTGAATTTCTTTGATGGTCTAATAAGAACTAACATTGTGCACCATTCTTATCATCATCAGGTAAAATGGAACACCATGCTTCTCACTCTGTTAGCTACATATTATATTAAATATGGACTGTCCACACTCAGACTCTAAGTGCTTTATATTGGTGCTCTGGTTGTACAATTATTTCACTTTAACAAAAAGCTTATGGAATACTATTTACAGAAAATAAGTAAAAATATCGATTCTGACACTTAAAAGAACTGCAAAGAAATTTACAGTTTAAATCAGTTCAAAGTAAACTGATAAAAAATAGTGCTAATATTTCTACATAACTTTAGAATTATTAACATCCATATCTGCCTGTGTGCGCTGCAGTTAAGCTTTTTAGTTAGTTTCTCATTATTATCCTGAGACATTTAATTACAAGTCCAGGAATTATGAAAAAAGAGCTGTATTGATTTTGGCATCCCCTATGCATTCTAAACAGCATTTTTCAGCAAAAACGGAAGAAAAGAGCTACCCTGAGCTGCACGCAGTTCACCACAGCTGTACAGACTCAATCTATAGTGCACCACTGCTACATGGACTCAGTCTATAGTGTGTTGTCTTCACAAGAGATTGTTCTCTATAAGAAGCCTTGCCAAATTTAACAAATTTCAGTACTTTGAATCTACAGACAAAGGGATCTGCATTGAATGCAACTAAGACACTTTGAGCTGCAGTAAACCGAGCCTAGGATATCATTCTCCCCATTGCACAAGAATTCTACTGCACTCCCCATAAGTTCAATAGTCTACCTAAAATAACGAATCCAGCTGGTTCTGCCAACTGCTAGCACCTCCTCTGTACCATAGAAAAAAATACGTTTATATTATGTGATCGAACAGTGAAATGTTCGAACACGTAATAATCGACCCCAAAATGTCGAAATGATGTAATGTCAAACGGCAAAAAAAAAAAAGCATAAAAACACCCAAACAAACCATAAAAACACTCTAAGCAGGGTGGCAAGACCCCCTGCACTCCCCCCAAGCAGGGGGGCAAGACCCCCTGCACCCCCACACCCCCCGCTACTTAAATATGCCAACTCCAAGATCGCACAACAGTGCAGACAATGGAAAACTTCCATGTCTGCACTATACAGAGATCTCCATTGAACCGGTCAACATTCCGACGGTTCAACATTTAGGAGTCGATTACTACTTGTTCGAACGTTTCACTGTTCGATCACGTACTATAGACCCAACAAAACTTAGCTCCCTCGTCCAGCAGTTTTAGACATGCCCGCTTCCTAAATCACTCCAGTCAAAACCATGTACCAGCACTTTCCCACAATTTCTATAGTCAGCCTGACCAAGATGAGTATCTGCAGACAATGTAAGAATTGTTTCATGCTGTCAGACAATCCCCTAATAATCATGCAGCATAATGCAGTATTTGAGAAATGCACAACAGCAACAACATATATCATGTCACTGGAGGCCAAAATCTCAGACACAAGGCAGTACAGACACTAGGATTATCAGCACTATGACACAAAACACACCTCTCCACAGTGTTCATTAATGCATAATCCTTTATATGCTGAGGGCCTTAAGATCAATTTACTCAAACCACAAATGCCTCAAAAATGTAGTACAGACAATAAGCACACTCAGTCTGCAAAGCCTATCATCTCACATAGCACTCAGAGTCCTAAACTCATGGATGCTAAACCCATAAGGCAGGCATCTACCCAACTTAATATTGTAATCATATGTGACTCCATTGTAAAGTTTACAGATGTACCTGTTACCATTCGGATCACTGAACAACAAGTACCAGTATGACTCTGTCACAGTATATGTGGATGTTAATGACATGTGATGTACCTCCCTGGACCAAATGGAGGGAGATATTATGTGGGCTATGTATCCCAGGCAGGTATGAGCCTAGCATTGAGCAGCATTCAACCTTACAGATGATGAAACTGGCTTAGCTTTTGGTGTCATTTGAAGGAGGTACAATATCTATCAGTCTGGCCAGATATGATCAATAGACCACACTGCTTCACCAGGGATAGCCTGAATCTGTTCCCTCTAATCTTTTGAATATTGACTAAGAAATTGTACCCTGCCATACTGGCTTTTGTAGGCAATGCCAACCAGATAAACCTACCAACACAATGAAAAAAAGCAAAGGAAAATTTGAAGATACTTCTAATCAATGTTATGAGACTATATAAGAAACTGCACTCCCTACAGGCCCTCCTCACACTGGATGACGCTGATGTCTGAGCAGTGACCAATACATGGTTTAAATCAATGAAGAGTACTCTGACTGTAAATCAGCTACTTCACAGGTTGGGGAAAAAGGTGGTAGTATGTTAGTCTTAGTCTGGAAAAGGCTCACATCAAGGTTGGTGAAGCAGCATGATACATTAGACCCCCTTCATGTTCTACTCAACATTAACAAAGTCCAATAGCACATTCTAGATAGCTATAGAAGTCCGTCTATTCCCCAAGACAGCAATAATGCTTATTAACAGGAAATGGAGTCACTCAGCATTAAACCCAGTGCCATTTACAGGGTGACTTTAACTATCCAACTGTAGACTTGTAGGCCTGGAGGCATACACCACCACTAGTGCAGAAGCACAATGATTCTTGGACTTTGTTATTATTATTCAGAATTACACTAATACATTTGGCTCTGATTTGTGGCTGAGTTAGAAAACTGCAGAAGTAAAAACTAAAGGTGCTTTTGTAAAAGCAGGATTCACATTTGTTGGGTTTTAACAATTAAGCACTTTTATGCTTGTTCAAAACTGCATACATTTTTTAAATTGCATACAGTTGTAAGTATTGAACAATCTATCTTTAGTGATTTTAGTTCCATGCTGTATCATCTAAGCTTTTATTTCTAAAGTAAATGAATCAGAAACTATGCATCTTTGAATGTTTCTGTAAACACATGATTAATGTATGGCCATGTAACTCATATTTGTATTTTATTCTGACCATGCTTGTAGAAAATTATGTTTTATTGGCTTTTTTCTTTCAAATGTTTCAACAGAGTATGACATATACATGCTGTGTATTCTTGTGTGGTAGATTTAAATGTCATCTGAAACATGATGTTAAATGATGATTGATAGAAACTATTATTGCTTGACTGAATGACCATGGAGACCTGCTGCTTTCTGAACCTGAGTAACATGACGGAGACAACAACAGTAACAGAACTAAATTATTCATCAGGCAACAAATTATCTAGCATGAGATAACTACATTTCTCCTGTAATGAAAGACATGTATTATAGTGACTGTCAGAACTGTCTAATCTCAAGTTTGAATGGAAGTAGATATGCATTTATTCAGATGTGACTGACCCTCATTCATATTTTCTGTACTTCCAGGATTAATAAATCATAGCAATGCTGCACTTCTATGACATAGTGCATTCTGGGAGATTAGATTTTGTTCTTGTCTGAGTCTAATAAACTGCACGACTCTGCAAAAAACTGCAAATATATAGAAAAACAGTCCATAATTACTCCTGCTATGTAATTCAGATGTCACTGATGTTCTGAAGGGACAGAGATATGTATTGTGCAAACAACGCCCCCACGTTTATGTTACTACTTTCTGTAAAGACCTTAAACACATCCAGTCTTTATAATACAAAGTTCATATAAAAAAGTACACCACCATCTGTTTGTACTCAATAAAAGCCAGCAGCAAAATAATAGAGGAGGATGTTACAAAAAATCTTCCGATGTAATGTGTTTTGAGAATTTGTAAAGTACCGTGACCTAATACTGTCATTTTGGGCACACACGTTTGCTCATCCTGTAGTCAGGCAGGGGGCAATAATCTAATTAAGAAAAGTGATATAATTCCACCATAAAAATATATTAACAGGGGTCCTGGTCTTGGAATAAAGTCATTTATTTGGTTTATTACTACTCAGTAATAGGTATATTGTAAATCTTTAATGAAACATTAGACCATTTATAAGAGTTTCCATAATTAAGTCTAATATAACATGTCAACATGCATTCTGATTATATGGATTTTGCAGTTTTCTCATTTCCATATTTTACTATAGTGTTCCTTTTATAAAGAAATACATCAAAATAAATATTTTCTAAACCAGCTTAGTAAGTCTGTTACAAAGACTGTTAGAACACATTAATAAGGCACATGCACCATTAGGAGTGATCAAGCCCTCTTTCATAATATTTGAACACAGTTTTTGTCTGTAGTTACTGGTGCAAGATGACTAAGGAACCCGAGTACTGACATAAGAAATTTGTAAAGCAGGATTTTACATAAGCACAAGTTAGGTACAAGCTCATCCAGCTCTTTTTGTGTTGCAGAGTTTTGGGAGCACTTGAATTTTGAAAGTTGTTTTTATTGATAGCTAAAACAAAACATCAGATGGGATTCCACATGGAGAACATTTAAATTTGTAACACAAGGCCTAAACTAGCTTTATAGTGACACAATTCTTAAATAAAAACATTTATAAAAAAATGTCCTACAACCTTTAGAGAGTGCAAAAGTCCTTGGGGTTGAATTCAGAGATGAATTTGCCGTGCGCATTAGTGCACAGTGTGCCTGTTACACCATCCAATTGCTGTGATGGGAAGAGTGTCTGGAAAACAAAACAAGAAGGCCAGGTCAGTGGCACCTTGTCAAAGAGCTCTAGTTCTGTGTGCTGGCTCAAAACAAGATGGGGTAGCACATGGACATGTCACTGGAATTAAAAAAAGAAGGAAACAGTGCAATGTTTCCAGTGCCTCTATACATCATACTGGGGGGAGGAAAAAAAGAAAGCTAAAAGGGCACACTGACACGTGTAGTTACAAAATCTAGTATATAACTGCAACTGCTGCAAAGTATACATGCAACAAATGTGACAGAAAGTAACAGACTTATTCAGAGAACATGCATTTGCCTGTACCATAATCTGCCACAAGGCACGTAGAAGAGGTACAAAATATTGTGTGCATTAATATACAGCATGCCATGCCTCTGGTCTTGGCAGGGAACATGTCAAGTCAACATATTGGATCGTTGTCTAGTTGGTCCAGAAGTAAGAAGTCTTCCTGCAAAGCCAGTGAACAGACTTCAAAGACCAGACACGGCAGTTGAAAGTTGGCTAACATCTGCAGGACTGAGCAATTTGCACCCAGTTCTCATCTTTTATGAGGTAATGCAACATCTCCTTCTGGAGAAAAAATCATCAGGTAAATACTACATATTTCTATTTATCAATTTATTAAACAGGCAAGTGGAACCCTTAGCATGGGTCACAAGTGCAATGGTAAATGCAATGTATTTATGAACAATTTAGTATGATGATTCATCCAGTGTGTTGTTACAAGTTATGATGACACAAGAGTACGCAGGAAATCTCAGCAGATACAAAGAAAACATATATCCTCCACACAGATGATGACCAGATCATGTCAGGACTGAACCGTTAGACAGGAAGAGAGTTTACGGTTGAGGCACCAACTCCTGTCCTACAGTCAATATGAAAGAAAACTATAGTCAGAAAAAGCTAAAATTAATAAAATCAGTTTTAAAGATTCACAAAATGCACTCTCTCGAGGCACTCCTAAAAATGGAGAACATTGATATCTGTGCAGTAACTGAGACCTGGTTCAAGGCTCCAGAGCACCCTGCAAATACCAGGCTACAACTCTTACCACACTTTTGGCCACCAAAGCACACTAAAGGTGGAGGAGTGTCAATATTCAAGGAAGGATATCACCACCACCAGGCTTGCCCAACACACAATGCGCCTGAAATTCTCCAGGTGCAACTAACACTAGGTAAGACTGACCACCCCCCCTTCTCACTCACTTACTTCTAAACATAACATACTGGAAAAGATAGAGATAAAAACACCCTAATACTGGGGATTTTTAACTACCCTGCCATTAACTGGGAAAGCTACTCATGTACCAACACGTTCTTGGAATTCATAAATTCCAATGCCTGGATCAACTATCCATAATCCCACCAGGGGCTCCAATATCCTAGACCTGGTCATTACCAACGAGCTGAAAGTTCAACTGCTGAACATCCCAAATAGAACCAAGATGCTCTCATCCAAAAAAAGCCAATCTGTAAAATTGTCAAAGATTCCAAAGACAACAATTCTATAACTATGTCTCAGATCTGCTCTGAGCTAAAACAGAATGGCATTAAATATAGATGCCAAGGATATTGCCAATATCCTAGCAGATTGATTCAGTGCCAACTTCACCCACACAGGTAAAATGCACTCTCAGCTAAGAATACAGCATCCATAGGACCAGATGACATCCCGGACTACATGAACAACAATATGAACTGGCACCTCACCTAAGTGTCAGGTTTTGTGCCCACTGAGTGGCACACAGCTACAGTTATCCCACTCCACAAGGGCGGATCCACCGGATGGCGGAAACTACCCCCCCATCAGTCTGCAAGCCCCTTATCTGCAAGGCCATGGAGAGTATATCATGGAACTTATAAACAAAAGACATTGCAACCTTCAAACACTGGACCCCAGTATCTTGTCTCCTGAACTTGATTGACTTCTTTGAATCAGTCTCCAGAGCCATGGACAAGGGTATGGTGGTCCACACAGCCTATCTAGACCTTGCCAAGGCCTTTGACACCATCCCCCACTCTGGAATCATAGATAAACTTACTAAGCTGGGCATTAATCTCTAATGGGTTGCAGACTGGCTTACTGATAGAACCCACACTGTAAAAAATCCAGTTCCAGACAAGTGATTCAGTCCTGGGTGTTTGGCATCTACTTCTGAAGTACAAGCCAACACAAAACAAAGTTTGCAGATGACTGCAAACTGATTATTGCATCCCAAATGATGTGGATACTCTACAAAAGGGTCGAGCCATGGGCTCAAGCTCAATGCCAAGAAATGTATAGTTATCCCTTTGGGAAAAATAGGTGGCAGTACACCACAACAGTCAGGAAATCCTTCTATGTGGCACACCTCATCACTAAGGGCTTTTCATCCAAGAAAAAGGAGGTCATTGTCCCACTGTACTCATCCCTCAGACCCATTATTAGAATCAAATGCCCCATTTGGTATGTACCTTTTCAGACAATCTGCACAAACTGGAAAGGCCACAGAAATACCTCACTAAAAGAATCACAGGCCTAAAGCAAATGCCCCGCTGACCACCTTAAAAACTCCAGCTATACAAGGCCATGTCAAACCCAGAGCTGTTGGACATGCTACACCAGGGATCTAAACCTTGTCATCACAATAAAAAAAAAATGCTGGAGGGGGGATTCCTCTGACAGAGACTCCCCAGACTCTGGAATAGATTGCCCATACATGTCAAACAGAGTGCCTCTTCGATTGGATGGGAGAAAGGAAATTCACCCCAGGGATCACATCAGTCACCCTGCTAGACAGGGGTCTAGGGAAGTAAATAGTGTGGGAAAAAATAGGGCTGATAGCCTAGTACCAACCTATGAACCTATGAACCTATGAACATTAGAAAATAAATGCCAAAAGCAGAGCACAAATGTACTGTGGTAGGGATTTGGTACAAAGAAACATTGTTGCAAAGGACCAGTGAGAGAATGACACAACACAAGTCATAACTGTTGATGTACAGCAACTAGCAGTTTACTGCAAGGCTTAAGGCTATAAGTGACTAATGCGCTATATCCAGGTTTGATCTCCTCTGTATGCATTTGCTGTAAGACTCTGAGCAAGTCCCTTAACCAAGCAGCACACCTGGTTCACCTATACAAAGAGCTAGCTAACAGGTAAATAAAACAATGTGTCAAATAAAACAGTAACAAAACAGCACTTAGCCTATACTTCTAAGGAAGTGACAGCCTTGCTGTCAAGGTGCAGCGATATTAGCACTGCAGAGTGACAGTGACAACAGAAATGGCGTCACTAGTGTTTACACTAAAACACTGCAACAACAGCAGCAGCATAAATATGAATATTGTGATGCTTTGTAACTGTCTTAGTAAGATGCAGTGACCAGGCTTAGAAAAACTACTTCTTCTACCATGCAGGCAGATCAGTATACATTAGGTGTGTTATTAGTGGTTATATGGTGATATGTAATATCTTATATAATTATAGTATTAATAATTCTTTATCAATATAACATTAATAATTATATACATTACACACTGGTGGTTATAGACATTCTAGAAGCATGCAGCAAAACACACCTGCACAAAATCATGAGTTTTGAGAGTGCCCTTATAACCGAAGCATGTATAAAGTAAAGAAAACTAAATAAGCACAGAATTATATCATCGGCATATTATAGAAGGCAATGCTCTTGCCATGTAAGCATGACATGCCAAACCAGAAGCACTAAACTTCAGCATGTGTTCTGTTGAGTGGATATACTGTTGCTTCGTGAGTCAGATTTAGGAAGAGTGACATGCACTCACTGTTTGGGGTACCAGTTGTATATTAAATAGCAGCTGCTTAAAAGGCTGTAGCACAGCAGCGTACACCACGTGACAGAGTATGGTATAATACTTACACTCATCAGCGGGGACCACTCAGTGTTCTACATATATAGGAACATAACATTCTGAATAGACAGCATTGCCATCCATCCCATCCTGTTTTTACATGTAAAATATTCTGCACAACATAGGCTGTAGTAGGTTATACCAACACCATACATCAAAAGCCACAATAGTTTTTCAGTAGTTGTCATGGCTGCTAAGTAATTTAACAACCTTAGTCAGTATTACCTGTTCAGTTGTAACATTTCTGAATAGATTACATTATGAAAGGAAAAAAAGATCTGAAGAAAGAAATGATGTGCAGAGAGTAAGGTAGGATAAAGTATACTGATAGGAAAGAGATGTGAATCTTTTTATGATGGGTTGAAGTTTAGTATGTTTTCCTTAGCAAATAGTTATGAAGTAAACTAACAGACTCAACACAGTAAGGAAGAAGGGTGGATGACAAATAAGCCAAGGTGTGGCATAGAACGTTACAAGGGAAATGTACCTAGTGAAGTATATAATGAAGGAATTGTTTTTGATGTTATGAAAGATCATTTTTTTTGTTAAGGAGAAAACACGGACACAATGAGAAAAAAAGGAAGAATAAAGCAGTGGATGCTAAGAAAATAAAATGTACTGCAGATGCCAACATGAAAAAATCTTAAACCTTGGATGAACTCGCCCTTCCTCATGGACCGAATAACCAATGAGGACAGCCTGTTTCAGAGTCTCTTACTGTAATACCCCCAACATCCAGCAGGGTCTGCAGTGTAGTGGTGACTGGAGCACCACATGGAAGGTAAGTTGCTTGAAACTTTTTTATTTGCTCTCCTTTTTCAGCATTCCAGCACCTCAGCCTCCATTCAGGCTTTGGTCCTGTAGCACTGGGCCCTATTTATTTTATTACTTCTAAATGATTTAAAGTTAAGCCTATCCTAAACTCTAGGAAGACAGCAACCTATTTTTCGTTAGCTAGTTTGGTCACTGAGCCACCAACTCTGTTAGATCCATCTGATGTGGGCATCTTGTTGTGGATCGACAGTCTTTGGGCTCCTGTGACTTACTGAGCTCCAGAAACATGTCCTTCAGTTCTGACTCCATCAGTTGCAAGCGTTCCAGTCCAGAAGGGTCAGGACAGACTGCAAGCTACAACTGACATCATTTTTGTGGAGGGGGAGGGGGGCACCTTCTATACCTCGTCACCAAACTATATCAACTATGCAGTCATACAACCATGAGGAGAAAAAGAAACACACTGCAAAGGAGAAAACATCTAATAGTCATGCTGTGATGGAAACTTTGGGCAACCAGTCACTGTTGTTCCACTTTTAATTTTAAAAGTTCTTTTTCTGTTTGAAGTCTGAAGTCATTCCCCACTGTGCTGCCTAGAACATATCTTGGAGGCTATTTTTCCACTCACTAGTCTGAAATCACTGAGTGACATGGATACCACTCAGTGACTTTGAATAGTGACCAACTGACGTTTGAAGATGAGACTTGATGACTTTAGACTAATGACTAAGTGACACATGAAGATGCCAGTAGTATCAGGAAACAATGGCATTTATTTTTATTCCAACTGGTGTCAACCAGACATGCTTTGCTGATTAAAGTAATCCTGATATTTCAGAAGATCAAATAATTAGACAAGTTCAGTTGTCAAATCCACACCATCTGTAACTTTCAGATGTAACCATTTTACCTGTACCTTCCTCTGAAAACAAGAAAATCATCCTTCTTGAGAAATACAAAAACAGTATAATTTCTATTATAATAAAAATAAAAGATAGTTACCACTCTCATCTTCTTGTTTTGACTAGCTCTCCTATGACTGCATTTCTTCTGAGAGCCTTGCAGTACCTGGATCCCAAAATCAAATCCCTATGTAATCACAGACTGCAAGTCTGCCAGTGTCAAATTTTTAGCCTTTAGAATTGACGCCAGGGTACCCAAATCTCCCACAGTGAAGTTCCCATGTGTGGGGCACTAAAGTCTGTCAGCGTCTAATCCTTTAAACAAACAAAACTAACATTTCAGCATTTCAGAGTTAGAAAAATAGTACAGTTGTTCATGTAAACTTAAATAACAGTAGATATTCAAATGATCAGTGCTGCAATAGCCTTAGCCTTAGCTAAATGGGTTGTATGCTGCATCAGATATAACAGCTAGCCAGCTGCTAAAGCTTCAGGATACCTTCCATGTAGCCAAACTGTTAGTTTGAGCTGAGCTTACTAAAAATACAGGTTTCGGTGCTGAGCCCTTTAGAGCGTTCATGCCGACAGATAGAAAGAGGCTGAGCCCAGAAAGAACAATTCTAGGACAACAAAAAAATAAGTGCCCACACAATGGCATAGACAACACACCAAAAAACAAGGGGGTGGAAGGAGGGAGTGTTATAGTAAGTTTGCTTACAGAACTGCGCTATGTTCATTATATTGATAACTGCTGCTGTAGCCTCAGCTATATGGGTCGATTATCTTAGCTTACTACATCTAGGAGGTGGAAAAGGAAGGGTCCAGGAGCCCTAGAAGAATAATCCTAGCAAAGCCTGATCTAGACCTAGAGAAGGAATCAATTTTACAATGCGTTGCAAACGTATGAACAGAAGACCAAGTTGCTGCTTCTGGAATGCTTTTAGAATCCAGCCCTTTCCAAAAGGCCATAGTTGAAGCCAAGACCCTGGTAGAGTGAATATTGACCCTGTCTGTAATAGTTTTGTTGTGGAGAGTATAACAAAAGTTAATAGCCTGAGACAACCATTTGGAAATAATATATTTTGACACAGGTTGTTCCCTTCTTCTTACCATCAGAAGAAATAAACAACTGATCCATAGATCTGAAAGACTTAGTTCTATCAAGATAGTACCTCAGTTGTCTGTGGACATTTAAAGTGTGGAGTATCCTTTCTCCATCATTTTTAGGTTCAGGAAAGAAAATGGAGAGACAGATACTTTGGCTTAAAGTAAATTCTGATACCACTTAAGGCAGAAAAGAAAGATTAGTTCTCAAATAAACCCTTTCTCTGTGGACAATGAGATGTGTTTCACTTTCTATAAGCTTGCAACTCAGATACTCTTCTTACAGAAGACAGAGTGATCAATAAAACTGTTTTCCACGATAAAAAACTTAAGTCACCCAGGTTAGTTGGTTCAAATGGAGCAGCTGTTGGCTTCTCTAACACAAAATTAAGATCCCAAGGAGGGGTCACCAGTTTTCTTGAAAACCTCTCATGCAAAACCCCTTTCAAAAACATTTTTACATGAGGATGCATTGAAAGAGGAAGATCCACAGGCAGACACACTGAAATGGCCGATTAATGAACCTTGATGGAGGAGTAAGAAAGGCCAAAGGACAGTAACTCACACATATATCGTAAAACCAGGGGAATACTAACCATGAATGGGTGCTGGTTATGTTGTTGGAACCAACTAGAAAACATCTCCCATTTGCTAATATATGATTTTCTAGTATCAGGCTTTCCTGCCTCCATTAGTATCTGCTGCACATCTTCAGTATACAGGTGGCTAAAGGGAATTAAGACCCTATCATCTAGGCAGTCAGTTGAAGTTGACTAGGGTTAGGGTGTATCAATTACCCCTAATCTTGTGTGAGTAGATCCATGCTGTGAGGAAGCTTGTGGTAATTTCCTCTGGTTATTTTGAATTGGAAAAGCATACATGAACATTTTTCTCCAAGGGAAAGAAAAGGCATCTGTCCTCCAGGCCTACTTGCATGGAGTCCTATAGCAGAATCTTGCAAGCTGATTGTTCAGAGAAAAGGCAAACAGGTCTAATTTAGGAACTCACCTCACATAGATGATGTCTTGAAAGACTACCTGATCTTGTTTCCGTCTGTCTTGCTTAGTTTGTCTGTCACAGTTTTATTTAGAAGCTATATAACTTGAAGAGGTCCCAGGGTTCAGAGATGTTTCAGAGAGTTATGTACCTTGATCAGGGCAATCACCTGTTTTATATTTATGCACTTGCATCTGGCCTTCATTGAACACCCAGGTGGTCACTATAAAAAACAGATTCAATTGTTGTACAACAAGGGTGGTATATTGTGCACTATGTATGTTCTGCCCCAGTTTCTACATAGAAAAAATGGACAGGAGATTGAGAGACAGAATATGCGAACATTTATATGAAATCAAAATGAAAAAAAGAGACTAATGCCCTCTATAAACATATGAAATATTTCCTACACCATACGCACAAATTTTGCATTTTGGAACAAAGGCCTTCTAATAGTAATGAAAGTCCATGGACCTTATTACTTGAAAAACATGAATTATATTGGCAGTTGCATTTGAATGCCAGTAATTGGCCTGGACTCAATTAACATATTTCAATAGCATGTTTGCTTTAGTTAAAAGCATTGGAAAGATAAGCCCTAAATATAATGCTTATATTTACATACTTTTGCCTTTATTTTTCTATTTTATGGGGAATGCATATTGTTTCTCTTTTCTATACTTTATTCTTTGTTGTAATTTTTGTAGATATTATTGACTCAGTGCTATGCACTGTGCATTTATTTTCAGTGGCTCCTTTAAGATGACACTGAAAAGACACTATTACCCACTCCAGCATAATAGATAAACTGTCTCAACTAGGCATCAATCCGTATGTTACCAGATGGATAGCCAACTGGCTCACTGATAGAACCCACTTAGTCAAAATAGGGGAAGCCACCTCAAGCAGTAGACCCGTATTGAGTGGCATACCCCAGGGTTTGGTCTTGGGGCCTCTATTATTTGGGATATACTTTTCTGAGGTACAGGCCAAAACCAGTGGGCTATGGCTGACCAAGTTTGCAGGTGACTGCAAGTTGGGAGCTGTCATCAATTCCCCTAGTGAAGTGGACATCCTCCAAGAGGCACAAACAAATGACTGGTGCCAGAAACATGGCTTCAAGCTGAATACAAAAAAAATGCATCATCATCCCCTTTGGGGAGAGAGATATCCCCACAAATTATCACATTAATAACAACATTCTTAGCACCCAGTCAGTCGTGAGGGATTTGGGCACCCAGATTGATAGCAGCCTGACTTTTGACGACCATGTTGCTTACATTGTACGGAAACTTTCTACATGGCCCACCTCATAAGTAAGGGTATCTCATCCAGGGACAAGGAGGCCATAACATTCCTGTATTCTTCTCTTATAAGGCCCATTGTTGAGTACAATGCCCCATTTGGCATCTACCTCGCAAAGCACATGCAGCAGCTGGAGAGACCACAGAGGTTCCTCACCAGGAGATTCAAGGGCCTCAAAAATCTACCATATTCAGATAAGCTGAAAGTCTATCCCTCTACTCTGTTTCATGCAGACTCCCCAGAGGTGACCTCTGTCTGGCATACAAGGCGATCTCGGACCCCACCTTGATGGGACTGCTGCATATCCGCAAGTCAAGCTCCACTCAAGTAACCCTCACATGCAACCTTAATTTGGTCTGTGACATCAATATGATTTGCTGATTTGTGTCCCAAAGACTCCCTCATCTATGGAATAGACTCCCTCTCCATGTCAAGCAGAGTATCTCTTTACCCCTTTTTAAGCACACTCTGGATAACTGGATGGGAAAAAGAAAATACATCCCTGGGATTCCACCCATGTCCCTGCTGGATAGGGGCATCAAGTGTTGATTTGTCTATGCATGGGCTAAACTCTTGGCTAGGCTTATAATGGTCAAAGGGCCAATAGCCTAGTAACGTCCTATGATCCTATGATGTTTCAGTTCTTGGGAGCTTCGCCGTCATGTGATTGAATACAAAAGCTTTAAAATGTGTGTTCTTGTGGATTTTATCTACAACAGTTTGTTTCCTTGGGCCTTCCATTTGTGTTTCACCTGTATTTCTTCAGTTTGTTTTTCACCGGACTTTAAATACTTTTGTATCTTTCTCATGTGGAGTCTTGCCAGGGGTATTGTGACAATTATAGATGTCATGAGATCCAGATCCTGAGGTATTTCCTCACAGTGAGTGAAGTATGAGTGTGAAGGAGTCAAAACAGACTTTTGAATGTTCTCATGGAAACCCAGCTTGTGTAAGAGATAGCTCACCCAAATGAGAGATTCCTGATACTTTGAAAATAATCTGCAAAGGTAAGAAAGTCATCTAAATATGGAAAAATGTGGGCACCCTGTAGTCCACAATAAGCTACAACTGGAGTTAGACACTCTATGAACACTTTTGGTGCAGTGGATAGTCCAAAGGGTACTGCAGAGAACTGATAATGTGATACACCTACACAAAACCATAATAAATGCCTGATGTCTGAATCATAGAAATATGATAAGCATCTTTTTAAATCTAGTGTTACCAGGAAACTGAAATGAAGAAGAAGAAGAGGTAACAAGTTGTGAAGTGACAGCATTTTTATCTTGGGCAATATTATGAACAGGTTTAGGAAAGAATGATCCAGAAGTGGTCTCCTAGCATTTTCTTTCTTTGGCACTAAAAACATCCTTGATTAAAAACCTTTCCCAACCTGGGAAGGAGGAACAGGTTCTATCATTCCCAGGGGCAGCAAGTGTTGAAAGACAGGGTGCAATTAGGACATCTGGACTGGTGGATGACAAATTACCCCCTGGAAAGGAGACATTTTCTCCAACTGCCATCTGTAATCTTAATGAGTGATCTTCAGAACCAATTTGTCTGAAACTATCTGTTGCCAAAGAGAAAAGTGTTGCTTCAGACTTTCTGGAAGGGAAAACAAACATCAGATTTGGGGGGGGGGGGGGAGATCCCATAAATAGTTATTCTGATTTATTTGACTGTCCTTGGTTTGATTCTTTTTGGAATCCCCTGTCCTTTCTTTTTAAATGTTTGTTTACCTGCATTTTGTTAAGACTGTTTATTTCTTTTCTTTTTTTTTGTTTTTCCAAAATTGGATGAGGGGTTAGAGAACTCCTTAGAAAATCTGGAAAAGGAGTGCTTTTGATAAACCTTTCAGCATAGGACCCAAAAACTAAATCTCTATCCAAAGTTGAATTTAAAACCTCATTTTTCACATCATCTGAGAGGTTCTAAGACTGCAGCCAGGCAAACCTCATCAAAAGAGTGCCAGTGGCAATAGCCCTGGAATTCGTATTAACGGAGTCATATAGAGAGTGCAAACAATGAGTCATGACTTGTAAAATGGAAGTAAACTAAATTTAAAGCAGATTTTTCCTCACTAAAAGAAACTGCAGAAAAACATTTCTCACCCTTTTATAATTAATCAGAATAAACTTTAAAATATGAGCCTGACAGTTCAAAATTCTGAAAATAAAAGTTGCAGAAGCATGCATATTTTTCCCGTACTTATCAATAATTTTCTCTTCTTTGTCAGGAAAAATAGGATTGGTATTAACTAAATGTTTATCAGCTGGAGTTACCAAAGCTATAACTGCTAGGTCAGATCTGGGAAACGGTATAAAAAACTTAAAAGACTGAAGAACTTTATATATTCTATCTGCCTTTTTAGGGGCAGCTGGCTGTCTATAAGGAAAATTGCAGGCAGTGGCACACACATCCTCCAAAGCTGACACAACTGGTAGAATGGGTGAAGGTTTTTGAAATTCTTTCTGTAACAGCTCATAGTATTTTCTGAGGGACTAAGAAACCTCAGTGTTCTCCTACTGAAGACACTAGCACATTCTGGAAATAGCCTCATAGAAAGACAAAGAGAAACCCCCAACAGGCAGAATCAGAAACTGAGCTCTTCTCTGAGTTTGAATCAGAAAACTGAGGGGAAAAAAAACTTGTATTTCTCAGTTCATCTTCCTGTATAGATTCAGAATTTTGAATCTCTTCAGGAAAAATGTATCCTCTTTTTCTTTAACCAGAAACCACCTTATATGAAAGATCAATAGCTTCAATTAAATCCTGATCCACAGCCAGTAAACTTGCCCTGTCTAAAGAACGTTTAGGAGGACTAGATACATGTTTAGTTTTCTGTTTCTTTTTGACAGGAATAATGGGGCCAATAGTGTTATTTTGTGGCAGCAGCAGCTTCCCCAGGGATGGGTACAGCATTCTGACCAAACAGTGATGTTCTGTCTCCCAGGACCAACAAGAACAGATTTCCCTTGTCCTCTGAAGGGAACCACAACAGCCACATTGGATGTGGCTAACCTCCTGTCCATAGTGACTGTAGGTGCTACACCAGAGGGATGCAGTGTGAAAGATGAGTAGTCTGAGGAATTGGCTATGGCCACAGCAGAGTTACCCACTTGTGGCTGGGGCAAACTGCTAGCCTGCTGTGGTGGCAGAGGCTGTTTGCTTAACTTTTTCTTTTGGTGGCTGGAAGAAGGACTGAACATGGGACTGGTAGCTTGTTCCATGGCCAAGATGAAAACGATGCCTCTTTCCTAAGGAAAACAAGCATTAAAAGCTGGTACAAATTGAAAATCTTTAAAAGTAATTTTTTTACACAAAATACAGTAAAATGCACATTGAAATGCCTTTTCAGCCCCCCAAGTTAAATAAACACAATTTTTCCATAGGTAAATGGTTGATAGGAAAAAGTGCACTCTCGTGTATATATAGGGTTACCTCCTGTAACAGTCTGTTAAAACACAAACTCCAAGGTTAAAAACAATTTACTAAACAGGAAAGTACAATAAAACAATTTTTTTTAATGTGGAAGGTTTTTCTTCAAAGGAAACTTATCTCCCCAGGAAAGGAACAGCACAAGCCGACTGTTAATCCTTAAAAGCCCACAGAGGAGCCCTCTCTTCAACAGATGGAAAGCTCTGAAGTGCTTTGCACTCAAACTTATCATTTTAGTTAGCTCACCTTGAATTGTCTAATGGTCTAGGTGTGTGGAAGGTGCCCTGAATCTTTGGAAGCTGCCTAGCTGTTATATCCTATGCAGAATATAACCCATATAGCTAAGGCTACTGCAGAAATTATCACTATGATGAGCATCACTTCTACTCAGTGTACTTTTCTGAACCAAACGCATTTACGATTATAATCTGAGGTGCTCAGTCATCTCCAGACTGATGTCATCCTAATCTGCTAATATCAGCCCTTGAAAATGAAGTCCTTATTTTTCTCCTGTAATAAATAGCCTTTGTCCTCTTGTTTAGTTTTATTTGACACTTCATATAAAAACGCATTTCTGTACTGATCTCATGGATTATAGGTTCTTTTTCTTCCTAAGACTGGAGATGTGTATTCATTCCTTGATTGCCCCAGAAAATTGAGATAATTGATTACAACAATGGTAGAATGTATTAATACAGAAATTTCAAAGGATGGTCATAATTTCACTGTTTCTTGACATACTAGCATTTAAATTTCAACAGGACATCAGTGGATTCCATGTCTTAAATTATAAGACCATCACTGTGTAGTTTCATTTCAAAGGTTTTTTTTTTTATATTCGAAATGCAAAATCATCTTCCAACCAAACATCATTGCTCAAAAGGCATGGTCATAATATTGTCTGAAAAAAACTGAAAATTGTGAAAAGTTGTGATATTGCTTTTATTTTGACAAATGTAGCCTCATACCTTTAAATAAATAAATACTTAATGTAGAACAGAGCATGTGTATGTACCTTTAAGAAGCATTTCAAGATGTAGGCACGTGCATATGAATAGTGAGCATGTGCAGGCAGCAGTACCATTTTGAGAGAACAGCTAGAGTGTTAACATGCATGAGTGTGGTAGTCAGCCTGTTTATAAGTTTATTTAAGTTTAAGTTACAAAGCCGCATTCCTGATGTGTTAGTGTGTAATAAAGCTGCTTGAACTGAACCCACAACTGCTTGTCTGTTTTATCATGACCGGATGAGTGACATGGTGCCAGAACTGGGATTAAGAGAGCACCTTCTTCAAGACATGAGGTGCAGAGTTGAAGGTAAAGGCAGATTAAGCTTGTTGAGTGAAATGGAGCTCAGACAAACAAAAAGGGCCATAAAGGAACTTAAGGTAACCAAAACTTGAACAAATTATTTATTTGGCATGGAAAATGAAACAGAGCATTTGTAAGGTACAAAACGCATTATTAATTAAACAAAATGTTCAAAACTACGATATTTTATAAAAATAGTAGAGATATTCATATGGGGCTCAGAATTACCTTTGGTTTGCATAACAAGCATGTCTGAAGTAAATTGGCACAAGAAAAGTACAATGAGAATGATAAGAGGTTAAAAGGGCAAAACAAGTACAATAAAATGGCAAAATAAGCTTAAAGAGGGCGACTCCATGTTTTTTAGTAAAAGACGGTGTTTGGGTACAAATTACTATTTTGCATTGACCAAAGCCATTCAAAGTATAACTAGAGTTGTTCAAAGTATCTCAAGAGTGTGCAAAGTGTTTGTAGAGTGTGTGCTTTATTGTGGTGCAATTATTTCAAATACTTTGATGGGTGCAAAGTACAGTAATATTGCATATTGCAGTCAAATGACAGCCATTTTGAAAAGTTTCATGTGCTGTGTACATTTATTCGCAGAGTACCACCATTTCAAAATGTTTCTTACACTGTATAAAGTTATTTCTCAAAGTACAGCCATTTTGTAAGCTTCTTGTGCTGTGTACAGTTTATTTGTAAAGTGCAGTCCTCTCGAACTGTTTCTTACTCTGAGTTTTTTCCGCTGTATACAGTTTATTTACAAAGTACAGTCATTTTGAAGTATTTCTTATACTGATAAGGAGTGGTTTAACAAAGTACATTGATTTCAAAGTGTTCTTGTGCTACAGAGATTTATTTGGCAAAGTGCAGTTATTTCACAGTTTGTTGTGCTATTGGGTATAATTACAAGTACTGGCTTAAATTTCTGGCATATATGTTTATGTGTGTATGTTCATACATAATTTCAAGCACCTTCACTACTGTGAGCTGATATGGCAGAGGCATTTCGCAGACCTAGTCCACTTGTGTTTGATCATAATAGTGCAGAGAATTGGAGAGTATTTGAGCAGGAATATGATATTTTCATACAAGCAGCTTTTTCTGACAAAGATGCACGTACAAGGGCATTCATTTTGCTTAACTTAGCTGGGTCAGAGGCCATTGAAAGAGAATGTTCATTTGTGCATACACCAAAAGTATATGCAGGAGATGGGTAAATCTGCCATATTGTGGTACAGGTACAATCAAGAGAGGACCCCGAGTGCTTAAAATGTAAATTTAGGGAAATGTGCAACTCCCAGACAAATGTTACATTAGAGAGGCACTTATTTTATACAAGAGACCAAAAGCCAGGTGAAACTTTTGCAGCTTATATATAAGGCCAAAACATGCAGATTTGGTGACTTGAAAGATGAGTTAATAAAGGACAGGCTTGTGTGTGGTGTTAATAGTGCTGCAGTAAGAAGGATTTTGCTTCGTAATAGTGATTTAACATTGAGCAAAGCCACAGAGATTTGTCAAATCCATGAGCTCACAGAAAGGCACACAAGCATGCTTGCAAGTAATAAGATCATGGTTTCAACAGCCTCTAGAGCAAACATAGACAGCATGTGGCAATAAAAATCAGGCCTAAGCCCATGGCAGCTTCAACCTCTGTGGGTCTACCTGGGAAACTCCGTAGCTTTCTAACACGTTCCAGGACTAGCTCAGTAAAGAGGGCATGCTCAGTGCAGTATAAGCCTGAGTCAGCAAAACCCAAGTCAAGTCTTACAGTTAACTGTCATGATTGTAGTGCCAATCATGAGTCTGAAAGAGAGAAGTGCTTAGCATGTGGTCAGCAATGCCACAACTGGAAAAATGGAATCACTTTCAAATGTTTTGTAAATCAAGCAAGCCTCATTCAGTTATTAAGAAAGGTCACTCAAAAAAGCAAGTAGATGTAGAAATCTGCAACCCTACTTTCTGTGTAGATGCTGTATCAGTGGTCAGTGAGAAGGTTAATGCACTAGACTTACTGTGGCAAAGAATGAAGTATTTTGTACTGTCCTGATCAATGGCAAACCCACATAGCTCAAAGTAGACACTGGTTCAAAGTGTAATGCAATGTCAGCAGAAACATTTGCTAGAGTGAGGGCTGGTGAGCAACTAAATTTGGCCAATTGTGGAAAGCTTGTTGCTTATGGAGGTGAAGAGATTCAAACAGAATGGTCAGTAGTGCTTTCGTGTCATTTGGCTGGAACAGTTAGAGCTTGCAATTGTATGTAGTCAGAAGACCTGTGCAGCCATTATTAGGTCTCAAGAGACAGTTTGAGAATTAAACTGCTTTCTTTTACCAAAGAAGTACATCATGTAAGCACATATGACAGTTCCAGCTTTACTGATGCTATTTTCTCAGAGTATGCTGATGTTTCTGATGACAAGCTAGGCAAACATCCAGTTGTGTACTCCATGAAAGTAGACCCAGAGGTCAGTCCAGTGGTCAGACCAGCAAGGAGAGTTCCAATAGCTATGCAGGACAACGTCAAGGTCCAGTTAGACAAAATGGTGCAGCAAGGTGTGATTTGTCCAGTCACAAAATCAACTAAGTGGGTGCCTTCCATGGTAGCTGGTCACAAGAAAAATTCAGATGAAATTAGAATACACACTGACCCAATAGACTTGAACAAGTCATTGAAAAGACCTCATTATCCTATGCGTACAATTGAAGAGATTGTCAATCTCATGCCAAATGCCACTGTTTTTTTTCTGTCTTAGATGCAAAGAGTTCATTTTGGCAAGTAATGCTTGATTGCAAATCTTCACTTCTGACTACATTCAGTGCCCCATTTGGTAGATACAGATTCCTCAGGATGCCTTTTGGAATAAATTCTGCCAGTGAAGTCTTTCGGTGTGCAATGGAGAAAATTTATGAGGCTACCTGTGTGTAATAATAGTTGATTATTTACTGTTTAGAGGCAATGGTGAAGCAGACCATGACAGAAATCCCAGGAAAGTGAAGTGAATTTAAAGCTCAATCCTCTGAAATGCAAATTCAGACTACCAGAAGTCACATAGGTCATTTATTTACCAGTACAGACCTATGACCAAACCCTTCTAAACAAGCAACCATTCTTGAGATGCCAGTTCCAGACAATGTCCAAGCCCTGCAGTGCTTTCTTGGTATGGTTAACTATTTGGGTAAATTTATACCTGACTTTAGTGAGTTATCAGTGCCTTCAAGATAGATGACATGCAAAAATGTTGCCTGGTCATGGTTAGAACAACATCAGAGAGCATTTGATAATCCCAAAGAGCAAATTGCTAACCCACATACATTAAGATACTATAATGTTCACAAACCAGTAGTTCTTTCCTGTGACGATTCAAATTTCGGTCTTGGTGCAGTTATTCTTCAAGAGGCTAGACCTGTTGCCTGTGTATCTAGAACTTTTACCCAAACTGAAATGCAGTATGCTCAAATTGAAAAGGAACTTTTGGCAGCTGTGTTCACATGTTCGAAGTTCCATGATTATATTTATGGCAGAGCTATCCAAATAGAAACTGACCATCAACCTCTAGTCACTATTTTAAAGAAGCCTATGCATTCAGCTCCAGCAAGACTACAAAGAATGATGCTGAAATTGCAAAAATATAATTTCAAAATGGTCTATACAAAAGGTAAGCTTCTTTATCTGGCTGATACCTTATCAAGATTGCCCAGAAATACCACAGAACTGCTTGATGCAGAGAATTTTGACTTTGATGTCATGGAAGTGCGTAATTTTTCTACCACAAGACTTGATGAGGTAAGAGATCATACAAAGACTGATCCAGTTTTGCAAAAACTCAACTAGTTCATCAATGTAGGATTGCAGTCAAAGCAATCCTGTGTACTGGGAGAAGTACAACCTTACTTTCCATACAGAGATGAGATACTGATGGAAGATGGCATCATTTTCAAATGTCCAAAAGTTGTTATTCCTACTTCCTTACAATGTGAAAGCATTCAAATTTTGCATTGTGGCCACCCAGGTTCTGATTCTACTAAAAGATGGGTGAGAGGACTACTATTTTGGGCTTCTCTATTGAAAGATATTGATAAAGTGCTTTCTTCTTGTTCAGTGTGCAACAGGACTAAGCCGCATTTGCAAAAAGAGCCACTTCAGCTAAGCCAAGTTCCTGAACTACCTTGGTCAACAGTAGCCACTGACATATTGAGTGGAACCGTCAACATTACTTAGTGTTGGAAGACTCTTATTCGAGCTGGTTTGAGATTGATTTGCTACCTAACCTAATGTCTAGTGCTATTATTACTAAGATGAAATGTCATTTCTCAGTCCGTGGTAGTCCACTCAAAGTTATTTCTGACAATGGTACAGTCTAACAATCAATTGTTTCAGAGATTTTCAAAAGGGTGGGACTTTATTCATGTTACTATTAGTCCTGAATACTCACAGTCAAACAGCCTTCCTGAATGCACAGTACAGAGTGCAAAGCAATTACTACAGAGGTCAAAGTATGACAATACTGATTTCTTCTTGAATTTACGTAATCTCAGAAATATACCCCATGACAATCTACTCAGCTCGCCTGCTCAGAGACTTCTATCTAGGCAAACCAGAACAACCCTGCCTATCAATTCTAGTTAGTCGGTGCCTAATGCTAAAAACAACAAAGAAATCAAAGCCCAACTTTTTATGAAACGTTCTTCTCAGAAGTCCAGCTGTGATAAAATGAGCAGATTTCTTTGTCTGTTAAAAGAAGAAGAGACAGTGAAGATTCAAACGGCAAAATGCTTTGATTGAATTGGTTAAGTGAGAGGTATATGTGCTGTACTGAGATCATACTTAGTCAAATCTGAGGGTATAGAATATAGGAGAAACTACAGATGTCTTCTTCCTGTATCAGAAATGATATTACAACATTGTACCTGTGATACAGACTCTAGATCTCAGGGCAACCATGACAATGTTCATACCGAAGAACGTCTCAGTATCCATTCCAATTCCTGATGATGTCCCAGTTTTCCCCAAAGTTGAACATTCCTTGAAGACAGTTCCCATTGCTAGATCCAATTCTGACTTTTGTTACATGATCAGGTGGTATTTCTAGACCTAGTGTAAAATACACAGCAACCTGGACATGATTGTTTTATATGTGTCTGATTTTGTATATATGCATTTCAAGGAATTTGTTCTGTATAATTGCATGTCATAAGATCATTTCTGTGTAAATTTCATGTCATTGAATACTGTCATTTAGTATATGATCTATTTCTCAAAGAGGGAGGATTTAGATCAGAGTGTGTATGTACCTTTAAGAAGAATTCCAGATGTAAGCACGTACATGTAAATAGTGAGCACGCGCAGGCAGCAGTGCCATTTTGAGAGAACAGCCAGTATGTTAACATGTGTGAGTGTGGTAGTCAGTCTGTTTATACATTTATTTAAGTTTAAGTTACAAACCCTCATTCCTGATGTGTTTATGTGTAATAAAGCTGCTGGAATGAACCCAGAACTGCTTGTCTCTTTTATCTTGACCGGACAAGCGCCACTTAAATCTTAAAACAAAGGCAGTGCCTCTACGGACCCTGGTAATTACCGCCCCATAAGCTTAACAAGTCTAGTCTGCAAAGCTATGGAGAGGATCATAATGGAGCTCATAAACAAAGATATAGGGGACTTGCAGACATTGGACCCGACCCAGTTTGGCTTCGTCAAGGGCAGATCATGCCTTTTGAACTTGGTTGACTACTTCGAAACAGTCACCAAGGCCATTGATGAGGGAAAGGCATTCCATACAGCCTACCTTGACCTTGCAAAGGCTTTCTACACAATACCCCACTCGGGTATTGTAGAAAAACTTACCAGCTTAAATGTAAACCCATATGTCACAAGATGGGTTGCAAACTGGCTTAAGGACAGAACCCACAGGGTTAGAGTTGCTGGCGCTATGTCAGACTCCAAGCCGGTCACAAGTGGTGTCCCACAGGGCTCGGTCCTTGGCCCCCTATTGTTCGGCATCTACTTCTCAGAAGTACAGGCCAACATGGGAGGACTTTGGCTGACAAAGTTTGCTGATGACTGCAAACTGGGTGCCATAGTGGAAAGTGCATTGGACACGGATATCCTTCAGAAGGGACTCATGGAAACAGATAGCTGGTGCCAGAGCCATGGCCTGAAGTTAAACGCCAAAAAATGTATAGTCATACCCTTTGGGAAAAACAAGGTAACCCCAAGCTACCATATAGGTGGCAATCCACTAAGCACAGAAGAGGTTATCAGGGACCTGGGGACCCAGGTTGACAGTGGCCTTTCTTTTGACACTCACGTTGCTAAAGTGGTTAGAAAGACCTTCTACATTGCCCACCTGATCATGAAGGGATTCACATCCAGATCTAGTGAGGTCATTGTTCCCCTGTACTCTTCACTTATCAGACCAATGATCGAGTACAATGCCCCGTTCGGGATGTATCTCACCCAACATCTGCAGCAATTGGAGAGACCCCAAAAGTTCCTCACCAAAAGCATAAAGGGACTCCAAAATCTGTCATATGCTGCCAGATTGAAGAAACTCCAGCTCTATTCAGTTGCATACCGTCTGCTCAGAGGTGACATGTGCCTGACATACAAGGCCATGTCCAACCTGGAATTAATGGACTTGCTCCACCTCAAAAAATCCAAATCCACCAAAACCACTAGAGCAAGCAACTTAAACCTTAGCACGGATATAAATAGGATGTGCTGGAGGGATAGATTTATCACTCAGAGACTCCCTATGCTGTGGAATAAAATCCCGGTCCATGTGAGGCAGAGCACCTCGCTGGCTCTGTTCAAGAGAAATCTTGACCTGTGGATGGAAGATCGTAGGTTTATCCCAGGAATCATCTCTGTGTCACTGCTGGACAGAGGCACAACAAACTAATGGGCACAGTATTTTTTCATATAAGGGGTGGCGTAAGCCACAAAAATTTGGGCTAGGCTTATAAATGCCTTAGGGCAGATAGCCTAGTATAAACCTATGAACCTATGAACCTATGAACCTATGAAGTATTAAAAATACCAGAGTTCTTTGTGAAAGTGTCATGTGTTACACATTTTTTCTGCCTTCATTTTCATTGATGCTTCCTGAACAGATTACAGGTTTTTGGTAACACTACAGATTTTGAAAATTACTGAAGTTAAAAGTCTACATTAAGTTGAGATATGGAGGCCCTTAAATGCTCATTTTCAGTATTTCAACCAAAACAAACAGCACAATAGATTAAACTTCATATAATTTTTTTTTCCAGAGCAAAATAATACGTTTTTGGCATCCCAAACAATGATATTGCATTCACTTGATAAGTGTTGATAAGTCTAGTCATACCCATTTTCATACATTGCTTCATGAATGACAATTATAAATAAAAAAAATGTGGAGAATTTGAAGTATGGCAGTTGAAAATGACTTCACTTATTAGCACATATTATTTCTCAGCATTGCATTTTCAGTTAATGAATCCAGGTCACCAATACAGCTGTCATTCACAGTAGCTCTTCTATGATTGCACTGTATCTTTACTTACAGATGGTGGCAAACATAATATTTAACAATACTGCTGCAGTCCTTCTCCAGTAATAGCCAGGAGTCAGCATGTACAATGTGTTTCTTGTTTTTATTTGCTGCACATAAAAACAAATATTTATAGATTTAGTGGTAGCATAGAGTATGTTACAGTAAAAAGAATTTAACAAGCAGTTAACATACTTGCATTTAATTTAATTAGAACATACTTTTTGAAGCTAACAAAATTATTTTGGGAATATGAAAATGGAAGTGGTATAAATGATTTTTTTTCTAAGAAACTGACATTTCTTAGTGATAAATATCATGTTATAAAATTGATAGGGACATGCCAAACTGAGAAAATGATAGCAAATTCAGTCAGGTAAGGGAACGCCACCTTTTTGTAAGATGGAGAATGGAACACAAACGTGAAAAGGAGGGATAATGAAGATTAATATGATATTAAATAGGTGAGCAGATAGTGCTAAAAAGAAAGAGATAGTGCCAAAAAGAAAAAAGAGAGTTACTAAATTAATATTCTGCTCAGTACTGACAAAGGGAAATTTGTCATTTTCTGTCAACAGAAGTATGACTAGTACAGAACATCTCTGCAACAGCTGTATCCTATCTTATTTGTTTTCTGGGGTAGATCTCTGATCTCCTTGGACCTTTCTCAGACTCATCCCAGCACAAATATTTAGTTAAGTAACTTGCTCAGCTTCAAACAATTAGCCAATTGAGGTTGAGGGAATCAAACCCTGCACCACTAGAACAGGAAACAGCTCATTAACAGCTCTTTAATCCTCTATGCCAGCTACTAGACATTGCTGCATCACTGAAGGAAACATAACCTAACCGAATCATTCAACAATTATAAAAGTTGAACAACAAATTTCCAAAAGTGCAGGTACTCAAAAATGGCAGCTTTAATAGCTGAATTGCACATTTTTCACTTATATCAAGTCCATTTTCTGTGGACAGAGACTCCCTACCATCCCCTGCACAGTGCTGCATAGTGAAGGAAAGGAATATTTTATCTGTTGCAATGTATGACCTTAAGAACTGCATCCAGGCTCCTTGTCAAATCATGGCCCTCTAGAATAGATAGATAGATAGATAGATAGATAGATAGATAGATAGATAGATAGACAGATAGATAGACTATCTGACTAGATAGACAGGTACTGTAGATAGTTAGATAAATAAGCAAGTCGTGTGAAGCACAGTGAATTACCAATTGCTTTTAAATTCTCCACCTTCTACAAAAATACTTTGCATGTACCATGCTTTCCTTAGCATATTCCCTGTGCTCACAAACTGCAGAGTCAGCAATAAAAAAATGATACAATGTATTTTACCAACAAGTCTTCAACAAAATATCATTGTTGAACAGTCAGACTGCTACCAGGGAAAAGGTTGTTGAAACCAATATGCTCATAAAAAGAAATGGTCTGATCTCTGAAAATTACAGCTGAATAAGATGATGTGTCAGAATTGTAATTAAAATGCTTAAAGAGCTGAGGGAAGGTTTGGTAAAGTCATATCCAAAACTGCCACACTATCAGCAAAGCATTTGCAGCATATGGTACACAGCTCTGGAACTTCATTCCACGTTACATGATAGGTCTACTGCATTTAATTTCTTCAGTACACCCTAGCATGCATCACATTAGCTTGGCTGCAAGGCATCGTTAAAGACAGCTTGACCAAACACATTCATGTAATAGATGTATGTACTCAAGCCTATCTTATTATGTCTTTTTACTAAAACCTATGGCTACAGGGCTTTTTCTTTAATATTAAATTCTGCTTTTTTAACTTTCTTCTGTCTGTTAAAGTGCCACACTTCTATTCACTTACTACCTAAATGCTGTTTAGTTTCCAAAGAATACAAAATTAGATAGTGACATTTAGCAGAAATCTGGTATTTGCTTTTGAGCACTGACTGACTCATTATATTATCCCTAAAGGCTTATGTTTTTTTGAAAACTTGCTGATTTGCACTGTATACCAAACAGATTCATTAGCTATCTCAGAATCTTTACGCAGGGTCTTAACTAAGATTTTAAGGAATATAACCTAAGGATGTGCCTCATTATACACAGGACAATGTATGACTCTGCAATGTTTACAACAACAAAGTCTCATTAAGATGTTTAACTCTGCTAACAGTATTTACAAAGGCTGTACCAAGAAACAACCTTTTACACTATAATGGCCTTTCATGCCTCCAGGTTCTAAAACTACGCTTTGACAAATCCTAATGTAATGTTCTTTGCACTTAGATGGCTTAATGTATCTAAATTGCATTTACAAATTGAACTTTGCTTTGAATAAGATTTAATTTCTCTTCCTCTTGGATACTTCTGAAATTGGCTGAGCAATATGTTTGGTTCGTACCTCTTCAGTTAATAAATTTCTTTATATTTTATTTACAAAATAATATTGGATTTCTCTTTGCCAGCAATACCATTTAACAAAGTACAAAAGTACATGTTGTTGTGTACTCACAGGTCAAAGGTAAACAGGAAGCAGAACAGGAAGACATTGGATCTTGATGTGCCATTTTTCATTTTTGTAGAGATTTGTCAGACTTTAGAAAGCCCAAAGCACAGACGTCACTAAGGAGAAATGGCGTTATGTATTTGCACATCATAAAAGCTTAGGGCAGATGGCTGCATTCATGATATTGGACCATATTTCCACTGTTGTCATATGTTTAGGAAGTCAAACATTTGAGGGGGGGGTAAAATTTCATGGAGATTTAAACATCTTTTTTAACCCCACTGCCTCATCTACTGAATGAAGGTAGTGGTATCTCGGTGCTTAGCCATGATATAACCACACATTTGTGTTTCGAATGGATGGGGCAGTTGATATGAAACTGACAACTCTTCTTGCCAAGCAAATGGAATACTAGGGGAAAACTTCATATCAAAGTAAAGTTACAGATTGTGGACTTCATTTGGTACAATGGCATTGTACTGGGGTAGAGGGTAATGATGTATGTCAGCACACTGAATGCCTGATGTGATGATTGCAGCAAGCACTGAGCTGCACATGGTACCTGATTTGGCCACTGTCTATCTAGTAGATTGTTGTGTTCCTAAGCTAAGTGAGACTGCAGAGAAAACAATAGTATTACCAGAATGTTTAAGTCAGCAATACTGCTGAGGTTTGAGAATATCTAAATACATTTTCATAATATTTTTGGTAGAATAGTTAGTGCTTTCTGATTTTTTTTAAACCTACATGAATTTAATTTAGTATTTCCTGTTAATAGCTGTACTAAATTAAATACTAAATTAAATTCATGTAGGTTTAATAGCTATGGAATCCGCGGTGGTGGTGCTGCGGTAGCGTTGTCACCTCACGGTAAGACATTGTCCAGTTCGATTCTCAGCTAGAGCGTCTTCTGTGTGGAGATATGCATGAATGGGCGTAGCTTCGTTGAAGGTTGTGCATCAGGGCTGGTAACATGGCACGTAAAAATCAACTACCAATCATTAGCGGACGGGAGTTCCGCTGTGGCGACCCCTAACCGGGAAAAGCCAAAAGACACAACAACAACTTCCTGTTAATAGCTGTATCTGTTTGGCAAATAATTGAATCATGTTATTTGAGATATGCATGCACCTTGAACCAGTGTATCCTATAATGTGAATGTGTCCCCCTATTATAGACTGTAAAGATAAAAGTGTGACCTCTGCTTATATAATGTACCATACAGTGAATGTTTCCCCTACTGTACAGTGAAATTGTCACCAACTGTACAATGAAAAGGTCACCTATTAAACAGTGAAAGGGTTACATACTATTCAGTGAAAGTTTCCACTACTATACAGTGAAACTGCCCCCTACTATATGCTGAAAGGGTTGCCTACTATTCAGTGAAAGGGTCAATTATTATACAGTGAAAGAGTCGCCTACAATACAGTAGAAGAGTCATCTGCTATACAGTAAAAGGGTCATCTACTATACAGTAAAAGGATCACAACTATACAGTGAAAGAGTCACCTACTATACAGTGAAAATGTCAACTACTATACAGTTAAAATGTCTCCTACTATACAGTGAAAGGGTCTCTATATAGCAAAAGTCACCTACTATAGAGTGAAAGTTTTCCCTATCATTTAGTGACAGTTCCAAGATACTCTTGCTAGGTGTTATTTCAGTAAACTCAATGAACATCAACAGCAGTGACTCAGCAGACGTGCTAGCTGAAGACTTTAGACTGCTTATGAGTTCCTGAGCTATGTGCATCTCCAAGCAGGAGCAACCTACAGTCTTTAAGTAGTATTTGTCCTATGAAAATACTATGGAGAAACAGTAGTGTTTTGATAGCTATTCCAGGCAGCGCCATCCTTTAAGCAAAAGTTCTAGTTTCCATTCTGGCTAATATAAGTTATGAGTGCTGGCTTTATTTTGTAACCTACCTACCTATATGTCTGTCTGCATTACCTTACCTATTTCACACCTGTCCACTGTAGAGAAATCAGTATGCAATTTATTACCAGATCAGTGTTTCATGTTCAGGATGTTATTTTATCATCTTTTTTTCTGTTGAGAATACTCAATATTCTTGCTTTGACCTTTTGAAGGAAATGTATGTGTACTGAAGATATTAAAAAGTACGCTGAGATTTAATGTTATTGTGCTACTGACTGTATTAATGCAGTTATTTAAAATAACAATTCAAATTCTACATGACTCTAAGATAACATATTCTTAGTCAGTAATGAAGTATAAGGCATGTGTTTTACAAACTGAAGTGAATAGCAGGTCATGTTGTTAGAATGTCATGTTACTTAATTTTTTTCTGTTCTCTGAGAAAATGATTGATGAGCTGTTTTAGAGACGGGACCTAGTTGGTTTTACATTGTAAGAGTAGAACTTTAAAAACAACTTTGCTAATGCCAGATATTAGCTTGCAGTGACGATAGACAGCAGCCCTTTGGTGGCAGTGAGGAACAGAGATAGACAGAATTATGATGCAGCACACAAGCCATAGTGCAAACTAAGTCTGAGAGATAATAGTTTTCCTAGCTAAGGGCTATCAGAGTTTCATTTATGTTTCTTGTTTCTGTCTCTGTTTCTTGTCTTTTGCAGTATACAAATTGATTTTGCTCCTGGTGCTTCATTTAGCAAGTTGTGCCATTTTGAATGAATGTGTATATTGTTCCTGTGGATTAACAAACCAGCCATGCATTTTGAAGGTGATACTCAACATTGTTATTCATCTCAGCACACTACTACCTGGTTCTTTCATTTAGTATTTTGAGTGTGGATTTCAAATACTTCCACTTATCCTATGGCTAACAAAACATGGCAAATGCTAATTTTATTTTATTTATTTATTTATTTATTTTACATTTGTTGACCGGGATAGTCCGACTGGATACATGTCTATTTTCAGCAGAGGCCCGGGGAGAAAAGCTCCATTACATACACATACACTGACAAAAATAATTACAAATAATTACATCTAATGTGCAGTTAGTATTCAAAAGTTTGGACAGCAGAAATTATACATACTCTCATTATTTAAATTTCTAGGGAATAGACTATTACTCCCATGAATTAAGCTATAGAATAGCAAGTTAGTACACCACTAAGGTAACAAGGAAGAAGAAGCAAGGACATCCTGATAGAGAGGAATTAGTCAAGATGGGAACATGTACGTAACCCGTGTGATGTAAAATACTGTTTTAGGCTCTTTTTAAATTGGGTCAGTGAGGGTTCTAGTGTAACGTTAGCAGGAAGAGAGTTCCACATTTTACCTACAGAGTTGGCAAATAGAGAGTTTCCAGCTTTGTTATTGGATATGGTAGTTTGAACCAGTAGTTTATTTGATGACCTTAGTGGCCTAGGATTATTATAGGGGTTAATAATGTTTTTAAGTGAGGGGGTATTTTCGGGTTGGTATAGTACTTTGTGAGCCACTATAAGTTGGTTAAATTGTAGCAGGCTATTCAGTTCGAGCCAACCAAGATGATTTAGGTTAAGACAGTGGTGTGTCCTGTAGGGCTTACCAATGGCGTATCTAGCAATATCGTTATAGCAGCTCGACAGCTTATTGAGTTCCATTTTGTTCAGGTTAATGAGTACTGGGGAGGCATAAAGAAGAGTGGAGAGTAGGTGAGAGCGGGCAATAGTATTTCTAGCATGTGGAGTTAGGAAAGGTTTAATCTTGTATAACGATCCTAGTTTTATAATAACAGTTTTAATAGCTTGGTTAACATGCAAATCAAATTTAAGGTTGTTGTCTATGATTACACCTAAACATTTCGTATGGGCATCAGGGGAAAAGATGGTACCATTATTGGATGGTATAGAAAAGAATAGTGCAGCGGATTTACGAGTATTGGAGAAGAGTAGTAACTTTGCTTTGTTAGGGTTTAAGATAAAACGCCGGTCTGAGAGCCAGTTTTCAACTGTGTTGAAAGTGCACTGGGTTAAGGACAGTAAGTTTGTCTGGTTTGTGGCTGAGCATATCAGTGTGGATTCATCTACGTATTGAATGCAGGCTGCATCAGGGATGACCGTGTGGAGGTTATTGATAAAAATAGAGAAGAGGAGGGGTCCTTTATTTTTTCAAGAACTTCACATCTCAAATTTGAGGCACCATATCTCTTTCAGGGGAAAACACTCTTAGAGGAATTCCATAGACTTTTCATAAGTGTGATTTGCATAGTTTCAGTTACAGCATACTATGGGAAATGGTTGATTCCTGACTTTCAGAACCTACCGCATTTCAAGCCCCATATGAATTTTGGGTATCATAGGACCACAGTATACCTGCACCCCTTCTTTTGCTAGTCTATTTGCATCAGACAATTTGGGGCAGAGTAAGAACTGCCTCATGTTCACGGAGAACCCCCTATTGTTACCAGGCACAGAACCCCTTATTATTACCAGACACAGTACCCCTTATTGTTACCAGACACAGAACCCCTTATTGTTACCAGACACAGAACCTCTTATTATTACCAGACACAGAATCCCTTATTATTACCAGACACAGAATTTACTTGCAAGAAGTGCAGATATATATCTGAACTGGAGGCAAACCTCTGACATTCCTCATGCACCCAAGTGGTCAGCACTTACTACACACTTACACCACTGCATCTCACACCTAACACCAACCCTACATATGTAGCAGTACTAAAAGTTCCTTCCAAAGCCTCCTAGACCTACTAATGTACTTGGACCTTTACACCACAATTGCACCTCACCCACCAATGCTCTACTGTTTCTACCAGAAGTGATGGTCATCAAAGTGGTATGCAAAAGCCAGTAAAACAGCTACAGCATGCTTTCAAGCATGATAATGTTCTTGTCACAGGAGACATAATAGTTAGACTTAAAGACACACCACTCAGCAGGCTGAGCAAAGATAGAATGACTGTCATCTGGCTTTCACGTGTCAAAATTCACAGTTTCACTTGGGCTGTTACATTCCTTTTCCCCAAATACGCATATAACCTGGTTACTGCACACACATGGGAATGAACAAACTTTGATGCTCCAGATGGGAGAGATATAGGTTTATAGGTTCATAGGTGTGTACTAAGCTAATCACCCTGGGGCCTTTACAAGCCTAGCCATAGGATTACCCTGGCATAGTGCCACCCGACCTTAGTTCCCAGTGCCTCTGTCAAGTAGAGCCACTGGAGTTATCCCTGAGGTGAATTTTCTGTTTCCCATCTACTCATCAAGATTTCTCTTGAAAAGGGTCGGAGAGGTGCTCTGCTTGACATGTATAAAAAGTTTGTTCCATAGCATGGGTAGTCTCTGGGTTATGAACCTGTCCCTCCAGCATGTTCTGTTAATTGTGATAATGAGGCTGAGGTCTCTGTAGTGTGTGGTGTGGAGGGATTGGGATTTCTTTAGATGTAGCATTTCTAACAGAGCTGGGTCAGACATGGCTTTGTAAGTCAAGTAGAGATCGCCTCTAAGTAGGCGACATGATACAGAGAATAGTTGGAGGTTTTTGAGTCTGTCCATATAGGGCAAGTGTTTAAGGCCTAGGATCCTCTTTGTGAGGTACTTTTTGCGACCTCACCAGTTGTTGCAGGTGTCTAGTGAGGTACACGCCAAATGGGGCATTGTACTCGATGACTGGCCTAATGAGGGAAGAGTAGAGGGAGACAATGACCTCTTTCTTCCTGGATGCAAAACCCTTAGTAATGAGATGTGCCACATAGAAGGACTTTCTAACCACAGTGGCAATGTGGTGATCAAAAGAGAGGTTGCTGTCAACCTATGTTCCCAGATCTCTTATAACGCCTTCTGTGTTCAGTGGACTACCATCAATGTGGTAATTCATGAGAACTGGGTTTTTCCCAAAGGGGATGACAACACATTTTTTTGGCATTGAGCTTAAGCCCATGGTTCTGACACCAGTCGTTGGTCTTAGTGAGGCCATTCTGTAGGATGTCAACATCACTTGGAGAGTTAATAATAGATCCCAACTTGCAATCGTCTGTGAACTTTGTCAGCCAGAGTCTCTTCATGTTGGCCTGGAATTCAGAGAAGTAGATATCAAACAGGAGGGGATGCAGGACTGAACTCTGTGGGACTGCACTCGTGACTAGTTGGCAGTCTGACTTGGAATCAGCTACTTTCACATTGTGGGTTCTATCTGTGAGCCAGTTTGCAACCCATCTAGTGATATAGGGGTTGATGCCAAGCTTAGTGAGTTTTTCTATGATTCCTGAGTGGGTAACGGTGGGTGGCCTAATGGTTAAGGTGTTTGCCTTACAAGCACAAGGTGCAGGGTTTGAGTCTCACAAGGGATAATTGGCTAGGCTTAAAAAGGCTCACAAGAGCAGTTAGCTTAGTACTAATCTATGAATCTAAATCTATGAAAAAGTCTTGGCCAGATCATGGTAGGTTGTATGAACCACCTTGCCTTCATCCACAGCTCTGGTGACTGACTCAAGGAAGTTGACCAAGTTGAGCAGACATGATCTATCCTTCACAAAACCAAACTGTGTGGGATCCAGAGTTTGGAGACTCCCTATATCCTTGTTTATTAGGTCCATGATGATGCATTCCATAGCTTTGCATATCAGACTCATCAGGCTAATGGGGCGATAGTTCCCAGGGTCTGTAGTCGCTCCTCCTTTGTGGAGAGGGATGACTGTAGCAGTCTGCCATTCAGAAGGGACAAAGCCTGAGGTGAGGCTGTGATTGAACAGGGCACACAGGTGAGGTGCCAGTTCACTCTGTAGTTCATGTTTAACATAAACAGGGATATTGTCAGGTCCCATAGAAGCTGTATTCTTGGCCTTGGACAGTGCTGTTTTAACCTGTGCATCAGTAATACTGGGTGCCTGGCAATCTACTGGTATTGTGATTGGTCCTGGGGGGTGGGTAATGTTGGCACTGAATCTGTCAGCCAGTATACTGGCAATATCTATTGGCTTGGTAAGGAGGTACCATTGTGCAGTAGCTCAGAGCAAATCTAGGTATTGCCGTGGAGATTCTTTACATAACTATAGAAGGCCTTGTGGTTGTCTTTACTATCTGCTGCAATTCTGTTTTCATAGCTGGCTTTAGAGGATTTGATGAGGGATCTCAACTTTTTGTTGAGGCTGATAAGGGAGTTTTTCCTGTCTTGGGACGTCACCTTATTGAAGACACATGGCTGAGCTCTCTGTCTAAGGTTCTGAGACCTTTAAACAACTAGTCTTGAGCAGTATTCTGCTATCACCATGAATGATGCTACAATACAAACAAACAATAATCATAGGATTCCCCAAATTCTGCCCTTGTTTCCACGATCAGCACCTATTGCCCCTGTCCAAGAGAGACAAAGGCGGAACCTCTGGGGTGAATTTACAGTTACCCATCCAATTGTCCAGTTGTCTGTATGAAATGGAGTAAAGTGACAGTGATTTCAACCGATTCACATAGGACAGATGCTAAATACCTTGAATTCTCCTTGTGAGGAACTTTTCTGGTCTCTCCAATTGCTGCAGGTGCCTGGAAATGTATATACCAAAAGGGATTTTGTACTCAATTATTGGCATGATAAGGGAAGAGTACAGGAAGGTTATAATTTATTTTTTTCTGCAGGCAATGCTCTTACTTATGAGATGAGCAATATAGAGTACCCTTCTTACCACTGTGGAGACATGGTGATCGAAGTTAAGGTTGCTATCAACCTGTGTGCCCAGGTCTCTCACCACTGAGTGCGTGCTTAGGGTGTTTTTATTGATGTGGTAGTTAGCAGGAACATCATTCTGACACTGCTTTGCATTGAGTTTAAGGCCATGACTTTGGCACCAATCATTTCTTTGTATTAGACCCTCTTGTAGGATGCTGACATTGTTTGGGGATTCTATGACCGCTCCCACTTTGCAGTCATCAGTGAACTTTGTCAGCCACAGACCTTTAGTTTTTGCTTGTACTTCTGAGAAATAGATTCCAAACAGGAGTGGTCTCAGAACTGATCCCTGTGGAGTACCACTGGTTATGGGTCTGCTGTTGGAGGTGGATTCCCCAGTTTTGACTGTATGGGTTCTATTGGACAGCCAGTTAGTGACCCATCTAAGGATATAAGGGTTGATACCTAGCTGGGTGCATTTGTCAATAATGTATAACAAACAAGCTTCGCCACTTAGATAAAGTTGGTTATATAAAAAACAAACAAGTTCAGCCACTTGGATAAAGCCGGTTATATAACAAACAAACAAACAAGCTCCACATATTAGAAAATAACAAACAAACAAACAAGCTCTGCCACTTACACTGGTGGATTCTAATATTATCTCAGCAATGGACACCTTAGAGGCACCAACGCAACTGAGTCAGCCTTACCCTTTACCACTGGAGAAATGGAACCGAAGCAGCACTCATGGCTGCAGCAGGCAAAGACATCCCGAACAGAGAATGTTAACCAGAAGTCAGACAAAAAGATAAGTGACATTGTATTTAATTTGTCCAACCATGTTCTCAATGAACATGAGCTAGCATTGCTCAGTAAAGGTCTCACATTCATTCCAGCCAATTTCGCTGATATATCGGACATTTTAACAGAGCTCAAACATTTTGTTAGAAATATTAATCTTACGTTGTTGTTTAATAATTTGTAATGCTAATTTTAATGAGAATACCACTTATAAAAGAAGTAGCACATTTGTGGCAATGTCTAATCCTGTTACAGCGGCATTTGAACAAGTGGTAGAAAATTATATGTACCAACTAATTGAAACACACAAGTGTTACTTTTCATAATTTAGCTTTAAATCAAAGAACAGCCTTAAAAATGTTATCTGCCAACATTGATATAGTAATAAAAGCAGTACATAAAGAAGGAGGTGTAATGATCTTTGATAGAACATATTATGACACAAAAATGTAAGAAATGCTTAGTACTGATAAATACATGGTTATAGACACAAAACAATTGAACGATATTATAATGAATGTTAACAGTTTCGTTTATAATATGCATCTCAACAATGAAATAACATTGGATGTTTTGGAGTATACCGAAAATACATAAGTCTTTGGCAGCACCTCCCTTATGACCCATAGTCTCATCATGAGGCTGTATTACAGAACCTATCTCCCACTACCTTGAAAGCAGCTTAAGTTGCCATTAAATTTGTCCACTACAATAGTTAGGGATATGACACAATTTTTTGAAGATCTTTATCAATGGGCACATATAAATGATACTACTGACTCTTACTTTGTTACGTTAGATGTTGTTTGTTTACTTCTATTCCTATATTCATGCTCCAGTAACTAACACAGAACTTAATGGTCACATATCAACACGTTTCAGATATATTTTTATGTATGGTCCTAACACTAGGAAGATACAGGAAATCAAAAAACATTCATTTATATCACAATGTATTCCTAATTTTAAAAATGTAACTGTTGCTCATCTAAGTTTTGGTTATAAGAAATCTAATACTTTAAAGAATATTTTATGCTATAGAGCTAAAATGGGCTCTCATAAATGCTATGATTCTCAATACTGTCAATACATATATACCAATACAACCATTACTCGTCCAGTTAAGCACACCTCATTTTACCTCAAACATTATGCAATATGCTATACAAAAAAATCTTGTCTATATAGGTTCATAGGCTAGTACTAAGCTAACTGCCCTTGTGAGCTATTGCAAGCTTAACCAATTATGCCTTGTGAGACTCAAACCCTGCACCTTATAATTGTAAGGTAAACACCTTAACCATTAGGCCAGCATCCCACCCCTAGAATATATCAAGTATGTAATACCTTCTATATTGGTAAAACCAATAGAAGGCTAAAGGACCGAATTTGTGAACATCTGTCAGATATACACAGGGAAGTAGACACCAATGCACTATATAGGCATGTCACAAACACTGATGTATTCCATGAGTTTCAGTTCCTTATATTGCAGACTATAAATGATAATGTTAGAGGAGGAGATTGTAGGAATCACAGAAATTATAGAGAATAAATGGATTCTTAGATTTAAAGCACAGCTACCTCCTGGTTTAAATGAGAATTTTATGATAAAGCCTATTGTAAAAGAAAAATGCAACAGAATTAGATAAAAAATAATAACATTCATTTTCTCACTATTTTTACAATTTTTTATATATACATGTATTTATTTATTTATGTGTTTAATGTTTCAAAATAATGTTTGTAAATAGTTTATAATTTATGTACAATAATTTATATACAAATAGTCAGAAATTAGTCAGTGGCATTACAACTGCCTCTTTAATGTTTTATTAGTTAGGTACATGATTTTCTTGTTTAATTGTATATAAATGCTGTTCTGAATTGTTTAGACCATTTTGCCTGACAAAATTATTATTTTATCAAGTGTCGTGGTGTCGGTTATCTTTTTCTTTATATACTGAGTTTGTTAATAATGCCTGAGTGGGGAATAGTTTCAAAAGCCTTGGCCAAGTCCAAGTAGGCTGCATGCACAGTTTTCCTGTTGTCCTGGACTCTGGTGACTGTCTTGAAAAGTCTACCAGGTTTAACAGGCATGATCTCCCTTTGTCAAATCCAAACTAAGTAGGGTCAAGTGTTTGGAGATTACCTATATCTTTGTTGATAAGGTCCATGATGACTCACTCCATGGCCTTGCAGATAAGGCTAGTCAGGCTAATAGGCCTATAGTTCCCGGGGTCAGTGGAAGCACCACCCTCATGCAAGGGGATAACAGTGGCCATTTTGCATTCAGCTGGGATGAAGCCCGTGCTTACAGTATGATTAAAAAGAGTACCCAATGGTGTTGCTAATTCTCATTGGAGCTCATGTAGGAAGCTGGATGGGATGTTATCAGGTCCCATAGATGCTGCATTTTTGGTCTTAGAGAGGGGGTTTACAACCTGCTCTCTTGAGATACAAGGTGTAGGACAGGTGAAAGGAATGTCATGGGGTATGAGTGGTGGGGACAGGGGAGTGAAATTTTCACAGAACCTGTTGGCTAACAGGTTTGCTATGTCCACAGGCACAGTGTATGTGGTGTGATTGACTACCAGTTCAGAGCATGTCTGGGTTTTATCTTTTAGGCTATGGATGTAACTAAAGAACACCTTATTGTTGTCCTTAGTTGGGGATGCTAATTTGGATTCATACTTTGCTTTAGAGGGCTTCAAAAGAAATCTTACTTGCTTGTTTAAGCTAAGGAGGGAGTGTTTCCAGTTTAGGGCATGCTCCCTATTACTCTTAGACAACAATTTCTTCCTCTTATTGTAAAGTCTGTTAATGGCAGCTGTCCACCAGGCAGGTTTACTCTTCCTTGAAGAGCTTGTTTTGGTCCTATCAGGTATGGCTGCATCAATGCAGTTAAATAGGTGTTTGTAAAAAGCAATGATGTTGGATTCGGCATAGTTCCCAATTACATCTGAGGGGGGAGGTGCAGTGAAGCTACTTATATCATCCCTTAGAAGAATATAATCTGCATTGAAGAAGTTTTTAAGTTAGTTGCTGCTGGGGGGGGGGGGTCCAATGTGATAGTTACTTTGAATGAGACTAATTTGTGGTCAGATCTGACAATGGAAGACTTCACAGTGGGGGTACTACAGCAGTCCCCCATACTGGTAATCACCAGAGCCAAGATGCTGGCACCCCTAGTTGGGGTGTCCACCAGCTGGTCCAAAGCATTGGAGTTAATGAACTTGAACAACCTTTGGGCAAGTGAATTTGAGCACAAGTAATTTACACAGTCAATAGATGGGTAACTAAAATCACCCACAACCATAGTATTTGAATGTATCTTGATGGATTCCAGTAGATCCAATTAGGCAGAGTGGGTGTCTTGGAGGGGGTCCTGTACCTGGCAATGACTTGAATAGGTGTACTGAAGTGTCTCCAGGGTATCATATTGTTTGACCAATCTGGAAGTGTATTTATCTTTAATGAATATTGATACATCACCTCCTTTAGTTTTCACACCTTCCATTCGTGGTCTGAACATATGGTAGAAGGTGTAACCTGGTATGGCTAGGGTGCTGTCCACTGCCTTGAACCAGGTCTCTATGACTGCACAGATGTCAGCATCTTCCAAGGTGAGGACTGCTTCCAGTGAGTGCAGTTTTATGCTAAGACTCCTAGTGTTTAGCAGCATAAGCTTGAGGTTGCTTTTTGATGAAATTTTTAATTCTGCAATTTTGTCCTTGTGATAGTGCCTAAAAAAGGCACTTTAAGAACCTTTGCCAGTAGTTGAAATCCCAGGGGTGACAGATGAAGACCATCTCTAGAAAAGCATCGAGGTCTATCGATCATGTCAACCCAGGCCGACAGAAACTGGATCCCCTAAAAATGATGCCAGAAACCAAACCAATTATTCAAATCAATGATTTTCTGTTTATATTATGGTATTATCCTAGGTGCAGGTAATAAGCCACTCGAAGCTAGGGACATACCTGCCTATGACACAATCAGAAAGCGCAATCATATCTCTCCTCATGTAGTCCAGGGAGGTACGTCTCAAGCCGTTCACACTAACATTTACTATGACTGACTCATAATGGTACTTGTTGTTGAGAGACTCAAGTGCCTGCATGATCTGATGAATCCTGGCACTAGAAAGACAGCTGACTGTGACTTTCTCCTTGTTCAGCCTGGTGAGGGGGACATATGTGTGTCTCACTATAGAGTCTCTTATGACTAAGATATTTGGAGTCAATGTGTGTTGTCTTATGGGTTTTGTTGTGTTTGTGTCATTATGTATATTGTGTGTTTTGCGTGTTATGGTTGGTTTACTATGTATGCATTTTACAGCTCTCTGGTGTTTAGGTAGATTTTTTCTGAGTACCTCTGCATATGTTTGTCTATGTGTATGCTGTGTGTTATGAGTAGGAGTTGTGGTAGGTGGGCTGACAACCTGCTCTGTATTGCCGTCTATTGCATGAGAGAACTGTGATTCCAGAGTCATAATGTAGGTGTATCTCTCACAAATGGTACAGGAATTATTTAGAAGTAGCAGGTTGTCAGTGTACATGAGGCAGTTGCTACCCTTCCTCAGTAGACCCATGTCAAACAGGCTGGTAGGAGAAAAGGAGTGGGACTGACAGTTCATGGTCCCAGGAATAATCTTGGCCTGGCTATAACAGCTGAAAAGGGAATACAGCAGGAGCAGGTATTTGTAAGTTTGGGCGTGAAGAGCTCTGGTTTAGGTAATATTTCCGAGGCTAGACAGCAGGCATCTGTAACCTGCAATCCCTCCATACAGTAGTGTGCAATGCTGTACAATGCATAAACAGGCTCAAACAAGCACAAACTGGTTCAAACAGAGGCTTATTAAAGCAGAAAAACTGGAAACAGCCAGAGTTCAACTTATCTGATGAAAATGCCCTAAACAGAGCCCTGCAACCTTAACTCTAGCTAGATCAATCCAAACTGTACCTTACTTCCACAAAAGCACAAGGTTGCCTCTCCAGACAAAATATTAACTGTTTTCCAAGCTCTAAAGGTCACAAACAGTACTAGATTCAACAAAAACCCGAACATAGTCTATGCTAGTGTTTTTCAAGTGCAGCAAACAAGTAAAATGAACAAAACATGCAAATGAACAGTAATTACAGTTATAAGAGGAATTCAATTAGAAGACAATCTAAAAAATGCAGTAAAATACAGTTGCACAGTTTAAACAAACAGATTTACAGCCAATATTGTTTTAGCTTTTCTAACCTTTGAAAACATAAAAAGATGTAAAATTATATAAATGTGGTACCAATAGAGTGACAACGCTCCTTCAGTACCTAGTTTTAATGTCTATTACTTATTTAGATGCTCTACCATGAGTGGCAGTGTCTCTGGAGGGGTTGGGTTTATTTTTATTTGAAATCCCTTTAACTCATGTCTAATCCAGCAAGGTTATGACCTAGAAGTTCTCCATATCTTGGTAACTATGAGTAAGTCCACCTTCCATATTATAACTAATGACAAAATCTCCCGTGACACCTGTGGTCCATGCAACCTGACTCAGCAAATTAGAATTCCTAACTACTGATCCTAATACAATTATTCAGAATAATTTAAACTATCCACCATAAATTGGGCTAGCATGTGACACATATAACAACCATACACAACTGTTCCTGGAGAACATCAATGCAGACCCTCTCAATGAATTACAGCCTTCCATTAATTGCATCTCACACCTATAAGATCTGATTGATTGATTGATTGCTTGATTGATTTGTTTATTTCCATTTGTTTACCAGGAAAGTCTGACTGGGCAAACATAAGCCTATGGTTCATTCATTTATATATATATATATATATAATATATAAGTGTTTTTGATGCATTAATATTTGGATGGACAAGATAGAGAAGGGTTAATGAGCAATATTCACTGTTTGGCACTTTTATTATTGACTAATTGAATGAGTCTTATCAAGCCTAATTAATGTATATTTAAATATGTTGTGTCTTTTGGTGTAAAATGACTTCCTTAAAAGGCTGTTGAGCCGAGGTACTAGGAAACACTAGTAAATAGTTTTTATTCCGCCTTGATGTGTCTTCGTTTTTCAGCTTGGTTCCAGTCTGGGTGTGTTTCTTGTACTAGTTGGAGTTGGTTGAAGTGCATTTTTTTACTCAAACATAAGCCTTTCTCAGTGAAAACCTGTGGAGAAACACTCCTTAAAAAGTGAGAGTAATAGTATATATTAGATAGAGAGTACATAGGAAATTTACTATCATAATTTAGATCGGCACTTATGTGAAGCTTGGTAGGCCGAAAGGTTATTTTCAAATTCTTGTAATGCCGATCCAGAAAGCGTTTGACCACACATGAGTGAATGGTAGTGTGCATTCACTAATGTGGAATCAACATTCTGATAACAGATCGCACTACAGTGGGGATCAGGAAATGTACCCTTTTCTCATTGTAGTGTGGCCTCAGAGTTGGAATATATAATATATAATATGCAGGGCATGTGGGGTGCGGGGGGGGGGGGGCTTGCCTCCCTGCAAAAACATTACCGGTAATATGGACTTTCAACATAGGAACTTCAGGAGTTCAAATGTGGATTCTGCGTTACTGTTTCTGAAAGTTTGGTAATTCATTATTACCAATTTTGGTAAACTGCTTTGATCAAAGGGTGGAAAATTATTTTGATTTTCCACATTTTGATAGTAAACCTATATAGGCCACGTTAAGAAACATATATACAGAGGTCCATGAGAAATATGTATGGTGCCACTGCATGACTTTCAGACTGTTAGAGTAACAATGGCACAATTACATGGATACAGAGATGAAGCAGAGCAGATAAATATTGAGTCAACACTAATTAAAGTGTATATGTGCATAGTATTAGCCAGCTGATATACAGTCACATCGCTAATTTGTTATGTAATGCTCCCTAAGATCTGATTTGAAGGCTTGTCAGTTTTGAAGCTATTTAGGAGTAGATGGTAGGGCATTCCTGAGATTGGGTACACATGAGTGGAACCATTGTGCACCATACCTGTAGCTGCCCCCATATTGAACAAATCTGATCACCATTCTGTAGGATTCTCCATAAGATGCCAGCGTAAGATGCCCTCAAATCCCTCTGTCTTCAAGAACTTCTACAATGCTAACTTTCTAGCATTAGCTTCTTACCTGAGTAGATCTAAGAACTCTCCACTACGTGAGGATTCCATAGCTAAAATGGGCATTTATACCACAGATTTCTATCCCCCAAAACTTCTGCATTAATGCAGCTGTCTCCATTCATCACAAATACAATGCCTAGCTTAGAAACAAACCACTCTGGTAGAATCCTAGCATCTATAAACTCTACATCAGGGAAAAGAAATGCCTAGCCCTAAGAAATAAACTCTAATCCCCTTGCTTCAAATGTGACTTTATGAGGGTAAATAAAGAGCTAAGGCAAAAGATCAAGACATACTAAGCTAAGTATTAATTAAATATTCCATCCACATCCAAAAAACCACAAAACCTTCTTTAGTAATGCTAGAAATTTATTTATTTATTTAAATTTGTTGACCGGGAGTGTCCGACTGGACATAGATCCATTTTCAGCAGAGGCCCGGGGAGAAAAGCTGCACAGTAAAATAAACAGACAGTAGTTACACTGGATTACATAGCGATTAACAATTTAACATAACAATTACTTACAACATATTTACAGATGAAGAACATAGTACATCAGTAGAGAACTAGAATCTTTATCTGTGAAGTACATAACATACATTAACAAATGTTACAGTGAGAAGTTCCTGCTGTATAATAAGTACTAGGCTTATGAGCATCTGAGCTTGCTATAATCAAGGTAGTTAGTGGAGTGGAAAGAAAGGTAGTGGTTGGATGGGGTGGATGATATTAGAGTGGGAGTTGCAAGGGCATAGCCAGCATATTTTTAGGTGTGCTTTTAGTAAAGTTTTGAAGTGGGTGCATGATGGTACAGAGGTAATTGTGGGTGGGAGTGAGTTCCATAATTTGGCTATGGTGCAAGAGAATAGTGTTTCACCAGCAGAGTTATTAACTTTAGTGATCTGCAAGTGATTTTTGTTGCTGGATCTTAGTGATCTGGTGGTGTGATAGGGTTGGAGTAGATTCTGGAGGAATGGGACATTTAGTGGATGGTTTACTAGTTTGCGGGCGAGTGAGAGTTGATACCACTGAAGGAGGTGAGAGAGTTCAAGCCAGCCCAGTTCAGCAAGTGAGAGACAGTGGTGACTACGGTAGGATGCCCCTGTGGCGAATTTGGCAATTTTGTTGTAGCAGGTCTCTAGCTTGTTTAGATCACATTGCCTTAGGTTGGTATATATTGGAGAGGCATAAAGTAGGGTGGAGATAAGGTGGGAATTTGCTTTGAAATCTTTGCTGCTTTGGTGAGAAATTGCTTATTTCTGTATAACGCTCCTAGTTTTTTGTGGACTTTCTTTATGGTCATGGATATGTGAATGTCAAATTCCAGGAACAATATCCAAGGTGACATCCATATCATCTATCATGGTGTCATGTAAGTGAGTGTAATGAGATCTAGTGGTAGAAAGTCAAAAATCAGTCATTGGATGACTGCATTTACATTGCTGGATAAATATAACTAGTCAGTCAAGTATATCATTGATAAATATTAGTAGTGAAACTTATTGAGATATTCATTTTTGATCATTGTACATATTGTTAATGTTGTTTTTATTATTTTATTTATTTTATATTTGTTTACTGGGAAAAAGTCCGTCTGGGCAGGTCTACCCATTTTCAGTGGAGGCACGGAGAGAAAAGCTCCATACAGTAATAACATCAAATAACAATTATAGCAACAATAATAACAAATACAGTAGTAAATAAAAATGTAATGAATACAGTACAGTGATAAAATAAGCAGTAAGTAGGGGCCACATATAAACTAATGCACAATAATAAAGCACAGAGTAAAGAGGTAACAACACTTGCATCTTTTGAACTGCAACAGTAGGCACACAGTGATGGACAGTAAACTGTAAAAGTATGCAGCCTAATAATGCTAATATACATTCTGTCTGCTTTTAGGGTTTAGAAGTACTAAAAGAGATAGCTTAGATGAGAGGGAGTAGGATGAGTATAAGAGGGTTGGTAGTTTTTACCCAAGGCTAGTACAGGAGCAAGTCCATGAGTTGGACAAATGCAACTTAAGAAGTCTCTTAAAGTCATGTGTGTTTTCTAGTGACTAAATTTCTAGAGGAAGTGTGTTCCATGTTTTTGTGACAGTAGTAGCATAGAGGGAGCCCCTAGAGTTATAGTAATAGCATAAAGGGAGTCTCCAGAGTTATATTTGGTTTTGGCAATGTCAGCTAGTGATTTGTTTGTGCTTCTTAGTGGATGATTGCTGGTATAGAGGTGTAGTAGTCCCTGTAGGGCAGGATTTTTTGGGGGGTGGTAGAGGACTTGATGGGCTATAGTAAGTTGGTTGAAAGTTATTAGGTCTAGTTATTCTAGCCAGGATAGTTTTTTAAGGAACTGACAATGATGGGATCTATACAATGAGTCAGTGGTGAATTTTGCTATTTTGTTGTAGCAGGTAGTTAGTTTATTTAGGTCATTTTTGTTTAGATTGGTTAGTACTGGGGAGACATACAACAAAGTGGAGAGTAGGTGGGTTCTTGCAATGGTGATTTTATAGGTTTTTTTATCCTAGAGGGTACCTAGCATTTTGTGAACCTTCGTGATAGTTTGAGCTATATGTTTATCAAATTTCATATTGTGATCTATGATTACTCCTAGAAGTTTAGTTGCGCTATGGGTGTGATGGGGGTATTGTTGGAGGATGTTATTTTAAATGATGGTATTGAGTCAGTAGCCTTTGAGGGATGGAATAACATTAACTGTTCTTTTTTGGGTTAGGTATTAGTTGTGTGTCTGAAAGCCATTTTTCTATTGCTGAGAAGGATTTTTGGATGATTTGTTGTAATTGTTGGAGTAATGGGGCAGAGCATATTAGGGTAGAATCATCAGCATATTGGACCAGGTTGGCATGGAGGGTAGACTTCTGCAGGTTGTTGGTAAATATGAGGAAGAGAAAGGGTCCAAGGATGGATCTCTGTGGAGCACCTAAGTTTATTGGGAGAAGAGGGGATAGGGTATTTTCCCATTTAATGGCTTGTTGATAGTTTGAGAGATAGTCTTTGAACAAAGATTGTGTGGAGTTGTGAAGTTTGTGTTCGGAGAGTACCGTTAGTAGTTTGGAATGAGAAACCATGTCAAAGGCTTTGGAGAGGTCTAAGAATATGGAAGAAACAAAATTACCATTTTTCATCATTAATTCACGGTATTGGAGAAACTGATAAGGGCTGTAGTGGTACTATGATTTGGACAAGTCCATGCTGTGTTTCAGCCAAGAGATTATTAATTAGTAAGTAATTTATATTTGGGAGTGAATGCATTTTTCAAGGATTTTGGAAAGGAGCGACAGCATGGCAATTGGTCAGTAGTTAGTTAAGTCAGTAGAATTGTTGCCTTTGTGTACTGGTATTATATGAGAGATTTTCCAGAGGAACGGTATATGTAGTTCAGCTATTGACCTTTTTATTAATATAGATATGAGGTTGGAGATTGTTTTGGCAGCAATCTTGAGGAATTCACCTGGGAGTCTGTTTGCTGCAAGAGTAATGGGCTTTAGTTTTGTCAGATGTTTATATATTGTATTGGTTCGCACTGGTTGTAGGGGGTAACTGTTTTGGTCAATGGTTGGTGTTTGGGGATTTGTTTGAGTTGTAGGAGAGATGTTTTTAATCAGATTTTGAATGGATTTGGTAAATTATTCATTAAATTGTGTTGCAGTGCTGTTAGTGGAGGTGTCATTATTAGGGGGAGGGGTACTTGTTTTCCCTGGCTGTAGTATTTTATTTATGCCTGTCCAAAATTTCTGAGGATTAGTTTTGTGTTTGGCCTGTATTTCAAAGTAGTGGCTTCGCTTTTCAACTCTTATTTGTTTTTTGGACTTGTTTCTTAGCTCAAGGTAGTTTTGCCTATTTTGAATGGTTTTGTTTTGACGTCATGATTCCCATGCCTTATTTCTCTGTTTTAGGAGTTAACAGGTGTTTTTGGTAAGCCAGAGGGCATAGTTGGATTTTGTTCTTATTGTCCTAGGAGGGGCAAGGTGGTCGAGTATATTTAGGAAGGTAGAGTTGAAGTAGTCCACAGCTTTGTCTAGGGGAAGGTTTAAGAGGGGTGACCAGTTACAATGATATAAAGTAGTTATGAAGTCCTTCGATTTAACATTTTTTGTATAGGGTATTTGTTGTATAGAAGGGTTTTTTGTAGGTTTAATGTGATGCCTCAGGGTGAATGTAGGTTGGTGGTCACTGAGACTTTCAGGTAGTGTCCCAGAGTTGTAGAATTGAGAAGGCCGATTGGTGAGAATCCAGTCTAGAATGGATTCTTTTTTGGAGGATTTGTCAGTTCTTGTAGGTGTTTGGATTAGTTTAGCAAAACCTTGTGGATTTATGTGAGTGGTGGGGAGGGGAGCGATACATGTGCACCTGTCAATATTAAAGTCACCTACTATGAGTATTTCTTGGGGGAGGGCCTGGAATGACCAGTGGAGTATAGCTTCTAGTGTGTCAGTATTGTTGCCAGGGGGAATATATGCACCAATAATGTTCAGCTGCGTATGAGTTTTGAATTTTAGTTTGGTGAATACAGTCTCTGCATTGTTGAATGGATTTATGCTTATGATGTCAATTGTAAGGTCGCTTTTGTATACTATGGCAGTGCCACCACCCCATTTGCTTATCCTGTCTTTCCTGAGTAGATTATACCGGAAGTAACTCATTGTCATTAATATGTGGCTTGAGTCAGGTTTCTATGAGGAGGACTATATCAGCAGAGTATAGGGACATGGTTGCATGCAGTTTTTTTTTATTTTGTTGACTATACTTCTTATGTTGATATTAAGTATTAGCAGGTCTGTTGTATTCCTCTGGGATGTGGGTTGGCATGGAAGGGATATGGGATTGATTGTTAGGCCAGGATTTAGGTGGATGTCCCCAATGATTAGCAGCTGAGATGCTGTATGAACAATGTTTTTTAAGTATTTAGTCATACATAGATGGAATGTAGGGAAAGGTGTTTTTTGGTTCTATACTAGGGAAGGCTGAGTGGGGCTAACTGCATGTGTGGAGGTGTAATGGTATTTGATAAAGCAGGTAAGAATGTGGAGTCTTGTTTTGGGAGGGATGGGTTGGTGGGTGATCGGGTTATTAAGTTGAAGGTCGTATGAGTATGGTGTGAGGTGATGGCAGGAATAGCGAGTGCTAGGGGTTGGAAGGGTGGCCTAATGGTTAAGGTGTTTGCCTTACAAACACAAAGTGCAGGGTTTGAGTCTCACAAGGGATAATTGGCTTGACTTACAATGGCTTGCAAGGGCAGTTAGCCTAGTACTAACCTATGAACCTATGATTGTCAAGAAGTGTGATGTTATTGTAGTTTGCATTATTCAATTGCAGTCCTATTGTAGGTAGGTTGGGATATACTTATAAATTATGGTATATATATATATATATATGGCTGTACATTTGGTGGAGTTTGTTGAATTGGTTTGCAAGTAGTCTTATTGTTTGGTTTAAGAGGAATGTGGGTGGTGGAATAGGTGGTTGTTGAGATAAATGTATACACTGGGGTTGTAGAGGGTTGCACTGGTTATACTTAGTGGTGGAAGTGACCCAGTAATTGGAGTTTAGGGAGGTGTGAATTGACTGGGTGTAAGTAGGAAGGGGTGTGGCTTACTTACCTATAAACATAAGGAAAGAGGGGGTGGGTGGGAATGGAGATAGGCTAAGGGAGCAGAGTGAGCCCAAGTGGAGTGAGGGCGAATGGAGCAGGTTGCACCAGGTAATGTCAGCACTCAACCAAAAAATATTCAGTGAGGTATGGTAATATTTAACTTAATTATAAGATCTTATTGTCTCAGTTTTCTATTTTGGGGGATAAATCAAAGTTCTTCTAGCACCAGACAAAGTAATAGATGTGTGGAGGTTTGGTGACCTGCAGATAGAGAGATTTTAAGGTGCTTATACTGCTTCAGGTGCTTGAGAATGGTAATCTAGCAGTGCGTATGGGAACAAAGAGCTGGAGCTGGAAATTAGCACTACAGAAGGGTGAGGGTCTTATTCCTTGCTGCCCACCTGCACAGAAGAATTAACAATTCAATAGTTTGATACACAGTAACAAACACCTACAATGTGGAGAACTTAGGCAGTATGCTACTTCCAAATGCTTTCTTACTGAAATACAGGAAAATCGCCACATTTCAGGGACCTGTAGAAGCTGTGGTTATTTTATTTTATTTGTTTTATTTTACATTTGTTTATCGGGAAGTTCTGACTGGACACAGGTCCTTTTTCAGTGGAGGCCCGGGAGAAAAGCTCCACAGAAGAAATAGTAAACAGAGAATATGAAGATCAAATTAAATACAAATAGTATTAATAGTACAAGTAATCACAACTTAGAAAATGAACAAGCAGAGCTACAGATAACATAAATAGTCAATGATACAATCAGTAGCATTTAGTATACAAATAAAATGGCATATAGTATTTGTTGGTAATACTTCAGCTGGAAGCTAGATGCTGTTAAGGCAGATTAGTAATATATTCATAGAGCTGGCAGATAAACCTATAATCTGAACAGTATATAAAGCAGATGTTAATCTAGTTGATAGAGTGAGCTGGGGAAGAGTTAAGGGAATTAGTCTGAAAGAAGGTAGGAGTAGAGAGGTGACAGGGAGATGGAGGATGTGGTGTTGAAAAGTAGGGTAGGAGTGAGGTGGTTGATGTTGTATTAGAAGCAGAGATGAGGGGTAGGTAGTTGGGAATGTTAGAGGAGGGTATGAGAGATTGACCAGTAGTGGGGAGGGAAGAGGGGAAGCCAATGCCTGCAGAGAAGAGATAGCAATGTTCAGACAGGGGAAAGCAGGGTGGCTAGAGGAGGGAAAATAACAGGAGAGGAACAGTAGGTGGGATTTTTAGTCAGGATGCATGCATTGACATGCCCAATGTCCTTTGAGGTGGTGTTTAGAGCAGTTTTGAAGAGAGTGCCTGATGTTAGTGTTGGTATAGAGGGGGTTGTTCCATACCCTGGCTATTTTCCAGGAGAAAAGAGCTTCTCCAGCAGAGTTTTTGGCTTTGGTTACAAGACTTTTTTTGTTGCTGGAGCGTAGAGGTCTGGTGGTATGGTAGGATTGGAGAAGGTACTATAGGGATGAGACTTTGAGAGGATAGTTTACAATCTTGTAGGCTAGAGTTAGTTGGTTCAGGTGTAGAGGTTGAAGCACTTTGAGTCAGTAATGTTCTCTAAGTGAGATACAGTGGTGGCTGCGTTGGGATGCTCCAGTGGCAAATTTGGCAATTTTGTTGTAACAAGCCTCAAGTTTGTTTAGGTCTGTTTTCCTGAGGTTGGTAATTATAGAAGAGGTGTAAAGAAGGAGGAGATGATGTGAGAATTTGCCACAGAAATTCTGGCAGTTTTGGTGAGGAATTGTTTGTTTCCATATAGGGTTCCTAGTTTTTTGTGAACTTTTTTTATGGTTAGTGAAATGTGAATGTTGAACCTGAGATCATTGTCAATCTCAAGACCAAGTAGTTTGATATGTTCTGTTGGGGAGATGATGGTATTGTCATTGGCTAGGATATTGAAATGGGGGATAGGAAGGTTAGATTTTGTGGGTTGAAAGATGAGGAGTTTGGTCTTGTTAGGGTTGAGTATTAGTTGGGTATCAGATAGCTAAGTTTCCACTGAGGAAAAGGCTTCTTGGGTGATCTTATGGAGTTCTGGTACTGTTGGGGCAGAGCAGATGAGAGTAGAGTCATCTGCATACTGTATGAGGGAGGCCTGCTTGGTGGCTGTGAAGAGATTATTGGTGAAGAAAGATAGTAGTGGTCCTAGGATGGATCCCTGGGGAACAACGAGTGTGACAAGAAGTTGAGGAGATAGATAATTAAGCCAGATAACTGATTGTTCGCGGTCAGTTAGGTAGCTGTTAAAGCAGTCTGTGGCTGATTGGGAAAAGGATAGGTTAGTGAGAACAGAGAATAGCTGTTTGTGAGAGACCATATCAAAAGCCTTAGATAGATCCAGGAATATGGCAGAGGAGTAAAAGCCATCATTATTGTGTTGAAGGATAGTGTTAGTGAAAGAGAGCAAGGCAGAGGTAGTACTGTGGAATTGCCTGTAGCCATGTTGGGTGCTGGAGAGGAGGTTATTAGTTAGGAGGTAATCCTAGACTTTGGTGTGGATGCACCTCTCAAGTATCTTGGAGAGGGGAGAGATGATGGCTATAGGACAGTAGTTGGAGAGTTCAGTGGAGGAGCCACCTTTATGCAGGGGGATTATGTGGGATATTTTCCATAGAGTGGGGACATAGCATTCTCTTAAGGACTGGTTGATCAAGTAAGAGACTGGGTAGGCTAGGGCTTCAGCTGCTATTTTTAGGTCTTCACAGGGGAGATTGTCAGCAGCTAGTTTGGTAGGCTTAAGTTTTAGAAGAAGTTTTTTGATGTAGGTAGTAGGTACTAGAGTAAATGAAAAGACAGTGGGCAGAGTAGTTGGTGTTGATGAGGGAAGGTGGGGAGGGGGTTGTGTTGCCTGACCACAGCTAGTATGGTTTCAGTGAAGTATTTGTTGAATGAGGTGGCAATATTGTTGGATGAGGGGAGAGAATTAGTTGGGGTGTGTCAACTTTGCCTGGGTGGAGAATGGAGTTAATGGCGGACCAGAACTGCCTAGAGTTGTGATGGGAAGAGTTTAGGGCAGACTGATAGTATTTTGTTTTATCTTCTTTTATTTGCTTTTTCACCTTATTTCACCATTCTAGGAATGACTGTCTATAGGAGGGGGGTTTTTGTAGAGTGCCAATGCTCCAAGGCTTTGTCCCTGCATTTCATTAGTGACCTGGTGCTTTTTTGTAGCCAGGGGGAATGTTGTGCCTTACCTCTGGCATTTCCTATGGGGGCATGTGAATTTAGAATGTTTAAGAAGGTACTATTGAAGAACTGTACACATCATCCAGATTGAGGTACTTTAGTGGTGACAGTTAAAGGTTTTAAGTGATGAGGTGAAGGTGAAAGGGTTAAAGTTTTGCTTGTTATGTTTTTGTCAATAGTAATGGGTTTAGTATTATTAGGTGGTGTTTTTGAAGGACAGTTGGGGTATGGTCACTGAGGCTGTCTGGTAGACAACCAGCTAGGTATGACTGAGGGGCTTTATTGACTAATATCCAACCAAGAGTAGATTGTTTGTTAGAGCTTTTATTTATCCAGGTGGGTGACTGTATAAGTTGGGAGAAACCATGGCGGTTTAGGTGGTGGGATGGTTGGTTGTTGTTACAGGATAACCAGTTGATATTAAAATCACCTAAAATTAAGGTTTCCTGAGGAAGGGAGTGGCTAGCCCAACTGAGGAGATTTTCAAGAGATTCAATTTAGAGTCCGAGAATTGGTTTACTGAACAGTTATAACATTCAGGGTGGGCAGGGTGTTACTAAAGGAAGCAAAAGCATAACGGTGAGATATAACATGAAAAAGCAGAGGAAGCAAGGCAGAAAACAGGAAAAGTAGGCACAAACAATGCTATAGACTGCAGAGGCCAGTAATATTTACAATCTATTCCTGAGCACTGGTGACAGCTTTAGGATACCTTAGCTAATTATGCTACAACAACTTAACAGGTTAAAAGGGCAAATACAGCAGTTGCCAGGATTGGGTGATGTTCATATGCAGAACTATAACTTGTGGGATTAACAAATAAAATATTATATGATAGTACAACATATAAGACCACCAATTACATTACTACAACTTCACTTTTACTGAGGACTCCATGCAGCCATCGCGATCCAGGAACAGCCTGTATGTGCGTGTAAGAGAGCACCTAAAACAGCTCTTACACGGACAGGGCGTGGATCTGATAATTACCTCACTTGCAGCTGAAAGGTATGCAAATGAGGTAATTTTGCGATCCAGGAAGCAGAAACCTGCCCGTGTAAGAGCCGTGTTATCTGCAGAAATGTACTCAGTCTGCAAATAACACAATGGAGCTTTGTCAGATCCAAATAAAGGTTGCAAATGTCCTGGGCAGCATGCCAATGGCCAAATATGTGGCCACTGGCAACGTACCCCGATGCAAAAATAAAATAAAAATGTTTTTTTTTTTTGGCGATCGCCAATGTTTAAACGTAGCACAGCACCGCGCAAACGGGCTGCGCTATAAAAAAACAGAAAAATAGCAAAGCATGAATTTACAATGCAAGGGAATAGCAGGCTAAAACAACATGGCCACCGAGTAGGGGTTGCTAAGGGGGGAAGTTGAGTGTAAGACATGTAACTAAGCATTAGTAGGCAATCTCATGTAAATGAGTGGTAGGATAGTGAATCGTACTGTCACATAGGAAATGAGCATATTCCGTGCAGTGTAGGAGTAGGATAAGGGGGAGGAACAGAGTAGGAGATAGGTGACATCACAGGGGGGAATGTATGAAAGAAATGCAGCTCATTGGAGCACAGTGGCATGTGAAAGATGTCAGTCACACATCATTGAAAGAGGAGTGTCAATAAGTAGGCATGGGAAAGCCAAGAAATGGAAGGTGTACACTATGGATAACACCAAAGTTTCTTGCAGGGCATGCATGCGCGCGTATGAGCGCTGGTAGGCACGAGTAAGCTAGAGTGCACACGTGTAAGTGTGATTGCGAGCGTTTAAGGCAGAGTAAGCATGTAGGAGCCTGTTTAAACACCTGCAAACTTGTTTGCGCTGGTGTGCGCGCGTTTTAACCTGAATAAGCAGATTCTAGTCCGTCTAAGCATGTGTGCGCGCGTGTTAGCCGCTGTGAGCGTGTTTTCGCTGGTATGCACGTTGCTCCCCCCTGAGGAAACAGAAGGGAAAAAGGAAGCATGAGAAATAGTAGGAAGGTAGCAGGGATTACTGGCAGAGCTAGCAGGTGAAAACAATCAGAAGCTGGCAATTACACAGGCAGAACAGTAGTCCAGCCCAGCACTTAAAACTCTGCAAACAACAGTGCAGAATGTTTCGCTCAAGAGACACTGCAACAGAGGAGTAAGCTATTAGAAGTGAAAACTGAAAAAGCTTCACTCAGACCAAAAATGCTAGGGGCTGCCATAGCTGTTATAAGGAGACATATGCAACTTGCTGAGGGTGGTAACTATGCAAATGCTGCCAGACATCCCACAGTGAGGAGATGGAGAAGAGTGTACAGGCCCAGGGTCACCTACCAGGGGTTACATGAGCTGGAGATAGTGGAGAGCTATAGAGTGGACAGAGACCTCCTACAGCAAATTGTTAAGCTGTGCAGGCCACGCCTCACACACAGAACCAACAGAGGGTAACCCATCCCAGTGGAAACCAAGGTATGTGTTGGCCTAAGAATACTAGCAACAGGTACCTTCCAGAGACCAACTGGTGATATGATGGGGATATCACAGGCATCAGCATCCAGGGTACTGCACCAGTTCCTGGATGCCATGTCAGCACATGTCGGTGATCATGTATATTTCCCCAATTTCCATGAGGTATTGGCCAGCAATATGCATCTCTTCCAGCAAATAGCGGAATACCCTGAGGTAGTGGGTGCAATAGACTGCACGCATATACGCATCAAAGCACCAGCTGGTGAGCGATGTAGGGCCTACGTTAACCACAAGGGCTTCCCCTCCATCAACTGCCAGGTCGTGTGTGATGCTCAGGGCATAATAATGAATGTGTGTGTTGGCTGCCCTGGAAGCTACCATGATTCCCATATCTAGCATTTGACACAGCTGTACCAGACATTTGCCAATGGGGACATTCCACATGGTCACTTAGTGGGGGATGCTGGCTACACACTGGAGCCGTGGCTGATGACACCCATCAGAAATGCACACACACCTGAACAAGAATGCCATAATGAGGCACACGCACAAACACGAAATGTAATCGAGCGTGTGTTTGGGCTGCTCAAGACATGGTTCTGGTGCCTGGACACATCTGGAGGAGCCTTGCAGTCCTCACCAACTACATGTACCCAAATTGTCATGGTATGTGCTATGCTACATAATATGATTCTGCGAAAACAGCTGCAGCAGGACCAGCATAGGGCTGGGCCAAACAGCCCCCCACCATTGACAAGCCAATCACAGGCAGAGCGTGACTCGGAGGAACAACCTGAGCCTGCCCCAGTAGGCAGAAGGAGGTGTGCCCAGTATGCCTTGGCCTTGGCAAAGCGGCAATGCATAGCACATACACTGGCTCAGTAGGAACCCTGGAAATGATACCTTTCTCTGACTCACACATATAGTAAAAGGGATGCCTAAGTTGACACAACCTGCTTTCAAACATGTACAGGGAGTGTAGTATGTGCATCCAACATAGACAGCCCTGCAGCACCACCTGAGGCATGATTGCCATGTGTTAAGCAATGTAACACCATGTAGTATATGCAAACTTGATGACCCTGACTAACATCCTACCCTCACCAAGCATGATGCCACAACATGAAGATGAGATGATCAATTACAATAATTGGTATAAGTATTGCTGTTAGTCAAAGGGGATCCAGTGCGTGCCAGCCTGGGATGACATGCTGAGCAAGACACGATGCTCCACCTGCTAGGGATGGTGTGCACCTATCACTCCTGGCCTTTTGGATACTGACAAAGGCTGTTGTCACCCGCACCATGTCTTGAATAGGTAAGGCTCAAAACACAAACCCACCTCCATAGGTATCACAAGGAATAAGAACCTAGACATAATGCTACCCAATGCCAGAAGTCTAAACTGAAAGATGCATGCAGTCTAAACTCCCCTCAGCATGGAGAATGTTGATATCTGTTCTGTAACAGAAAACTGGGTCAAGGCTCACAAGAGCACCCTAACACTACCAGGTTACACCTCATACCATGCATTACAGCCCCAAAACATGGAACAAACTACAAAAGGAGGGTGACTAGCAATAATTGTCAAGGATAACCACACCCCCATGTTGGTACCACAGCAAGAAGCAGCATGGACAAGTAACAGTGGCTAAAACTGCCTCCCAGTTTGAAGCCTGCTACAGACTACCCTCCTAACACCAGGAACTGCACTTGGCCTACGTCAGAACACATGAAAATATCAAGCTCTCCAAACAACATTATATTGGGTGAGTGAAAATACTCAAACATAGACTGGGAGCATTATTCTAGCTCCAACACCCTAGGCCAAAGGTTCCTAGAATTCATAAACCAAAATGCTCAGGAACAACCTATCACTCCCACAAGAGGGGTAAGCCTACTGAATGTGATAATCAGCAACATGGGTACTCTATGGCTAGATGAGAAGTGTATCCCTCACTGGTAAGATCAGACCATAGAGTAATCACACTAGATATTCACATCCTGACCCCAGTCCCTGGGGAGAAAGCCACAGTGACAAACATGTGTAAAGCAAATGCTGCACTCCTCCAAACTGATGTGGAATCCATTAAAGGCCATGTGGCTGTGGAAAATATGGGCCACACCTCAGAACCCTTTATAAATGCATTCTATGAACACTTTCAGGAATGCATGGATTATGCAATCCCAAATAAAATCAAGACCCAACTCCATACATGCAGGCATCTGGCATGGTGGACCACAGCCATTACCAAACCATGCAAGAGAAGGAGGAAGCTACTACATGATAGAGCAAATCCCAAAAAAGGGAAGTGATCTTTGATCAGTATTATGGCAATAAAATATGGCCACACATAAAATCCACTAAGGACAGCTACAACATGTTGAATCTGTGAATCTTGAGGCAATGTTACACCTGCCCCATGTACACAGGCAACGCCCTCCTCCCCCCAAGAAATACAAATATATGTGAGAGATGCAACCATTTATCCAAACTGGAGGCTGAGCTTTCTCAACTCAGTACTGCCAAACTAGTCAGGAGGAGAAGGTAACCACACACACCACAAACCCAGTCTCACATAGACCTATCACAACTGCAAACCAAAGACATAAACACACAAAAACATTCCCGGAGGCTCTAATTAAAAATCCACCAAATCAACAGAGGCCTCCAAAGCAGACACCCAAGCAACCACTACCTCCAAGCATAGCACATGCAACACATAGTACACAAAGTCGGTGTGCCAAACAGTCACAGCCCTTAAGGACAAACAACATGCCTGATACACTTGTAATAGGTGACTCCATAGTCAGACACACTGATGTCCCGCTCACCAGACTGAACAAGGAAAAGGGTACAGTAAGCTGCCTGTAGGCTACTACAATCTGCCACATAACACAAGCACGTAGGTCACTCCAAAGCAAGTACAAATATGACTCAGTCATTGTCCATGCTGGTGTGAATGACCTGAGACGTACCTCCCTGGACTACATGAAAAGAGACATAGAGGAGCTCTCCGATTATGTAGCCCAGGCCGGTATGACCCTGACCCTGAGCAGCATCTTACCCTCACCAAGAATGATGTCACAGTACAAACACAGAATGATCAGCTTTAAAAATTGGCTCAATTACTAGTGTCATTCCAAGGGGATCCAATGTCTGCTTGGGATGACATGCCTGACAAGCCATGCTGCTTTGCCAGGGATGGCTTGCACCTGTCACCCCTGGGCATCTGGATATTGGCTAAGGCTCTTGCCACCTCCATACTGCCTTTTGTAGGCAAGGCTGAAAAGACAAACCCACCTCCCTAGAAAACATAAGTGAAAAAAACATAAGGGTAATGCTGCTCAACGCCAAAAGTCTAAACCTCAAGATGCACGCTCTCGAGGCCCTCCCCAGTATGGAGAACATCGATGTCTGTGCAGCGACAGAAACCTGCATCAAGGCTCCTGAGAGCACCCCAGCACTACCAGGTTATACCTCATATCATGCTTTTCGGCCCCAAAACCTGGACCAAACCACAAAAGGAGGGGGAGTATCCATATTCAGCAAAGACACCCACACCTCCAGGTTACTGACAATGCACGAAGCATCGGAGACCATCCATGTGCAACTAACCATAGGCAAAACTGCTGTACAGTTTGTAGCATGCTACAGACCACCCTCGCAAACCCAAAAACCCCACTCAGTCTTCCTAAAGACACTGGAGAGTATGAATGTCTCTCCAAATACCAAACAAGGTACTCACAAATTACCACATAGGTGGTAATCCATTATGTACGGAAGAAGTAATCAGGGACCTAGGGACACAAGTGGACAGTAACCTCTCATGTGACACTCACATTGCCAAGGTGGCTAGGAAGACCTTCTATATTGGCCACCTTATCATGAAAGGATTCACATCTACATCAAGAGAGGTCATTGTGCCCCTATACTCTTCTCTTATCAGGCCCATAATTGAGTAGAATGCCCCATTTGGGATGTACCTTACCCGACACCTGCAGCAGTTAAAAAGACCTCAAAAGTACCTCACCAAGAGGATAAAGGGTCTCAAATATTTGTCATATGCTGCCCGGCTGAAGACACCCCAGCTGTATGCAGTCACATACTGCCTACTCAGATGCGATGTATGCCCGATGTACAAGGCCATGTCCAATGCAGAATTAATGGACATGCTCCACCTCAGAAAATCCAAATCCATCAGAGCGGCGAGAGAGAGATTTCAACCTCAACACATAAATAAATAGGATGTTCTGGAGGGACAGATTCATAACCCAGAGGCTCCCTACACTCTGGAACAGAATCCCAGTCCATGTTAGGCAGAGCCCCTCACTGACTCTCTTCAACAGAAATCTTGACGAGTGGATGGGAGATCGTAGATTTACACTGGAGGTCATCACTGTGTTACGTCTAGACAGAGGCACAGTAAAGTAAACCCTAAATGGGCATAATATTCACATAGCAAGGGGTGGCGAAAGCCACACACACTCTGGCTAGGCTTATAAATGCCCTAGGGCAGATAGCCTAGTATGAACCTATGAACCTATGAAGATACAAATTGTACAGGACACTAAGGATAATCACAAGGCTTTCTTAAATGATGGTAGGAACTTTGGTGGGAATTCACAGATATGCTCTGAATTACTCAAATATTACAAATAATACACCAAACCCACACACATTGCCAACATCCAACCTGACAGGTTCAGTGCAAACTCCCCCCCCCCACCAAAATGCCAAATATCTATCCCAGCAGAGTGCTGGCCCCCTGACATTGCAGATGCTGAGGTAAAAGCCAGCATCTTCAAAGCAAAACACACAGCATCAATGGTACGAGATGGTGTCCTGGGCTGTGTCCAACATGAACTCCAAGAAGAATGGAACGCCAAATAACACTACTGCTCAATTTCAGCCTTACCACAGGATATGTACCCAAAGAGCAGTGTACAGCAACAGTGGTCCCTCTCCACAAAGGTGGTGCCTGAATGGATACTGCAAACTATCACCCCAGAATCCTGACAAGCTTGGTCTGCAAAGCTATGGAAAGGATCATCATGGACATCAGAAATAAAGATATTGGGGACCTAAAGACACTGGACCCTACCCAGCGTGGCTTTCTTAAGGGCAGATCCTGCCCCTTAAACATGTTTGACTCATTTGAAACAGTCATCAAGGCCATTGATGAGGGGAATGTGGTCCACACAGCCTAGCTGGACCTTGCAAAAGCCTTCCATACAATACCCCACATGTTCATTATAGATAAGCTCACCAGCTTAAATATAAACCCCTATGTCAGTAGATGGGTTGCAAACCAGCCCAAGGACAGAACTGACATGGTCAGAAATGCTGCAGCCATGTCAGACTACAAACCAGCTACAACTGGCATCCCACAAGGCTCGGTCCTGGTACCTCCCTTGTTTGGTATATATTTCCCATAGCTACAGGCCAACATGGAAGGACTGTGTCTGAACAAGTTTGCAGAGGACTACAAACTGGGCACCATATCTGACCCTCCAGCTGACACAAGCATCCTACAAAAGGGCCACATAGAAACAGACAACTGGTGCTAGAGTCATGTCATCAAGCTAAATGCAGAAAAGTGTATAGTCATCCCCTGTGGATAAACAGTAAGTGCCCACCAATTACCATATAGGTGTTAACCCATTAAGTACTTTAGAAGTAATAAGAGACCTGGGGACACAAGTTGATAGATATCTTGCATTTGACAACCATGTGGCTGTAGTGGTTACCGATACATACCATATACCCACCTAATCATGAAGGTAGTCACATCTAGATCAGGGGAGGTCATCATGCCTCTTCAGTCATCCTTCATCAGCTTCACAATTGAGTTCAAGGGCCCCTGTGGGATGTACCTCAGCAGACACCTCCAGCAACTGGAAAGACCCCAAAAGTACCTCACCAGGAGGATCAAAGAGCTCAAACAGATGCCATGTGTTGCCTGATTGAACAAACTGCAGCTCCACACAGTGCCATACTGCCTGCCCAGAGGCAATCTGTGCCTGATGTATAAAGCCATGTCCAAGCTGGAATCAATGAACATGCTGCACCTTGTAAAATCTGAATGCCAGTGAGCTATGCACATGAGAGACCTGAACCCCAGCACTGACATAAATAGGACATGCTGTAGTGATTGATCCATAACCCAGAAGCTCCCTCCACTCTTGAGTAAACTCCCAGTACAGGTTAGCCAGAGAGTCCCTCATTGACTCTCCTCAAAAGGAATCTTGATGAGTGGATGGGAGATGGTAGGTTTACCCTGGGTATCACTGTTATGTCATGGGTAGACAGAGGCACAGTATACTAACCTTGAAATATGTCATGGCAAACTCCAGTTACAATGTGTGTTCAAGGACAAACACACTCTCTGACTAGCATTAGAAATGGCCTAGGGCACATAGCTAGTGTTTGTCAATGTCCACCCAAGTTGAGGAATACACTACCAATGTTGGACAAGCCTGGTTTAAGTAGTCCATATTTGAACAAAATGCAACATGGTCATATGTGCACAACTGGCCCTTAACCAGTCTGGTGTTGAATATGTATGAATATTTAAAGCAGTGATAGGACTGAAACCCAGGATACTGTCCACCACAGTGAAAGTACTGAACCAGTACACTATACGATATTACAGTGTTTGGTCAGTATGAAAGGATGTTGACAATTGTATGCAAACTATCCCATGGAAACCCTGCAGGCACAGTATAATCCCTGTTGGGTTCAGACACAAAGCAGTTGGGCAGTAAGTACACAACATGACTCCAAACACACAACTATAAATGTGAAATATTGTTGAAGTTCACACACAACCACAAATGTGGTGGACTGCAGATTTCAACATATGGAAAGCTCACACTGGGCATGCTCGCACACTGATAAATGAGACATATGTCAGGCAACAAGCCATGGAAAGCCTGAACTGGGCATGCTCACACACTTAGGCCATGTCTCAGTTTAGCAGTTGGCCACACATATCTGGTATTTGTATGTGTTAATCCAGGAACCTCCCACAATACAGCAATCTGCCCAGTGCACACAGTTAAATGACTACAGAGACATAAGTTAAATAGTGGATCCCTCTCATATTCAAACATCTTCCACAGATACACAAGTTGTTCATAGAAACGGAAAGCTATGGCAATAAAGACCTGCAAACAGTTTATCAGCAACAAATATTGTGCATCTGAAAATTAAACATATGGGTGTAGAGGTCAATACTAGGCTGTTTGCCCTAGGGAATACAAGCTTAGCCAGAATGTGCTTGGTGTCTGCCTCCCCAATACAGTAGGCTACTGTGCCTCTGTAAAGTAGGTCACAGAAGGCACCGTTTAAGGCTTGTGTGCTGTGCCTCTGTCAAGCAGGGACACAGTGGAGATCCCAGGGGTTGAATTTGCAATGTCACATCCATGTGGCTGGTGTTTGCTGGAAGAGGGTTGGCGAGGACTTATAACAGTAATTCGGCGTCAATTACAGACTGAGGGGAGCCTTATCTGCAGTGTCTGGACAATTTCACTGTCAACACTTTGACGTGATGATTTTGAGGGATTGAAATGTCGTGCCAATACTGTTCAGAGACATCCTCCCTCTGTGGGATATTGCTCTGTAATGTATTAGCTCCCTCCTCCTGTTGTACAGCTTATATATGGCTGGTGTACACCAGACAGGTCTCCTGTTGTGGAGGAGTCTTGGGTTTATTTGGGATAGCATGATCAATGCAAACCTTCCAGATGCTCATAGAATGCAATTATCAAGGATTATGCAGAGTGTCCTGTATAATCCCCCAGCATAGGTCCTTTGAAGTCTTCCACCCCAGTCTTCACAAGTGCAATGTCTGCCTTTGGTAAATACTTTGTTTGCAGTGACTTAGTGTGTGTGCAATTCTGTGTGAAAGAAATGTCTCTTTTGGCAACTAGAAGAACACACTATATGATGCACATTCCTCTTTCTAAACACTGATGATGTCAGCACCCTATAAGTATAGCAGGAGAAGGAAAACCTCTCAGTAATGTGAATAGTGTGCTCCGCTAATGCATCTATCTCAAGTGTCATAACATAATTAGGTAGGGGTTTGAATCCTACAAATGCTCAGTGTGTGTGTGTTTGAGGGGGGTGGGTTAGTGTGTGTGAAAGAAATGTCCCTTTTGGCAACTAGAAGAACACACTACATGATGCACATTCCTCTTTCTAAACACTGATGATGTCAGCACCCTATAGGTATATCAGGAGAAGGAAAACCTCCCAGTAATGTGAATAGTGCACTCTGCTAATGCGTCTTTCTTAAGTGTCATACCATAGTTAGGTAGGGGTTTGAATAATACAAATGCAATGTGTGTTTTTGTCACACAGTTTGTCCATGTGTGTGGGGTCTTGCTCTTAATATTGTATGACATAGATTATATCAGTAATGTCAATGCACACATGAGGTATGTGTGTGCCACATAGACATATGTATCTGTGACCTTAACTAGTTCCCATGTGTGAAGCCTGCCTCATGTGAATACATGGAATTTGCATTACACAACTGTTTGACTGTGGTTTTCTGTGCAGGGGCTGCGGTTGGTATGTGAATATACAGTGAGAGTAGTCTATGGTGTCATCTTACCAGCGAGGGATACACTTCTGGTGTGGAGCATATAGTCCACATGTTGGTGATAATCAGGTGCAGCATGTTTTTCCCTCTTGTGGGAGTGGTAACAAGTTGTTCCATAGCAATTGAGTGTATGGATTCTAGGAACCTTTCACCTAGGGTGTTGGAGCTACAGTAATGCTCCCAGTCTATGTGTGGGTAAATGAAGCTGCACAATATACTGTTGTTTGGAGACACCTGCACATATTCATGTATTCTTAAGTAGGCCAAGTGGGTTACCTGGGTTTAGGAGGGTGGTCTGTAGCAGGCTATGAACTGGAAGTCAGTTTAACCCACTGTTAGTTGCATGTGGATAGTCTGTGATGCGTCACACTGTGGCAACAACCTGGGGTTGTGGATATAGGTTCATAGGTTCATACTAGGCTATCTGCCCTAGGGCATTTATAAGCCAAGCCAGAGTGTGTTTGGCTTTCGCCACCCATTTTAGATTAATGTTGCTATGCCCTTTTCTGAGGTTAGTACACTGTGCCTCTGTCTAACATTGACACAGAAGTGATACCCGGGGTACACCTACGATCCCCCATCCACTCATCATGATTCCTCTTGAAGAGAGTCAATGAGGGACTCTGCCTAACCTGGACTGGGATTTTATTCCAGAGTGAAGGGAGCCTCTGGGTTATGAATCTGTCCCTCCAGCATGTCCTATTGCTGTCAGTGCTGAGGTTCAAGTCTCTCGAGCGTGTAGCTCGATGGGATTTGGATTTTCTGAGGTGCAGCATGTCCATTACTTCTGGGTTGGACATGGCATTATACGTCTGGCACAGATCTCCTCTGAGCAGGCGGTATGCCACTGATTATGGAGTTATGTTAACCGGGCAGCATATGGCATCTGTTTGAGCCCTTTGATCCTCTTGGTGAGATACTTTTGTGGTCTTTAGAGTTGCTGCAGATGTCTGGTAAGGTAAATCCCAAAAGGGACATTGTACTCAATTATGGTCCTGATGAGGGATGAGTAAAGAGGCACGATGATCTTCCCTGATCTAGATGTGAATCCTGTCATGATTAGGTGGGCTATATAAAATGTTTTCCAACCACTTTGGCCATGTGGTCATCAAATGAGAGATTGCTATCAACTTCGGTCCCCATGTCCATAATTACTTCTTCCGTATGTAATGGATTGCCACCTATGTGGTCATTTGTGGCCACTTTGTGTTTGCCAAAGGGGATGACTATACACTTTGTGGCATTTAGCTTGAGGCCATGGCTCTGGCACCAGTTGTCTGTTTCTATGAGGCCCTTTTGGAGGATGGTTGTGTTGGCTGGAGAGTCAATTATAGCACCTAGTTTGCAGTCATCCACAAACTTGGTCAGCCACAGTCCGTCCGTGTTGGCCTGTATCTCCGAGAAATATATACCAAACATGAGAGGTCCCAGGACTGAGCCTTGTGGGATGCCACTTGTAACTGGTTTGGAGTCTGACATGACTCCAGCAATTCTAACCATGTGGGTTCTGTCCTTGAGCCAGTTTGCAACCTATCTAGTGACATAGGGGTTTATATTTAAGCTGGTGAGCTTATCTATAATGCCCGAGTGGGGTATTGTATCGAAGGCTTTTGCGAGGTCCAGGTAGGCTGTGCGGACCACCTTCCCCTCATCAATGGCCTTGGTGACTGTTTCAAAGAAATCAACCAGGTTTAAGAGGCAGGATCTGCCCTTAAAGCCAAACTGGGTAGGATCCAGTGTCTATAGGTCCCCAATATCTGTATGTATGAGGTCCATGATGATCCTTTCCATAGCTTTGCAGACCAAGCTAGTCAGGCTTATGGGGCGATAGTTTACAGGATCCGTTGAGGCACCACCTTTGTGTAGAGGGACCACTGTTGCTGTACGCCACTCTTTGGGTACATATCCTGTGGTAAGGCTGAGATTGAACAGTAATATTATGTTTGGGTTTAGCTCATCTTGGAGTTCATGTAGGACGCAGCCCGGGACACCGTCTGGTCCCATTGATGCTGTGTTATTTGCTTTGGAGAGGGCGGCTCTTACCTGAGCATCTGAGATGTCAGGGGGGCAGCACTCTGCCGGGATAGATATTTGCCCTTCTGGTGGGGAGGGGGGGGGGAGTTTGGGCTGAACTTGTCAGCTAGGATGTTGGCAATGTCTGTGGGTTCGGTGTAGTTTTTTGTCATTTTGGACTAATTCTGAGCATATCTGGGAATTCCCACCCAGGTTCCTAACATAACTAAAGAAAGCCTTGTGATTATCCTTAGTGTCCTGTGCATTTCTTCTCTCAAAGCTGGCCTTAGATGATTTTATGAGTGCCCGTAGTATTTTGCTAACACTGAACAGAGATGCCTCCCCTTTTTGGGATTTTGCTCTATCATGTAGTAGCTTCCTCCTTCTATTGTATAGTTTGTTTATGGCTGTGGTCCACCACACAGGACGTCTGCCTTTGGAGGATTGGGTCTTGTTTTTATTTGGGATTGCATGATCCATGCATTCCTGAAGGTGTTCATAGAATGTGTTTATAAAGGATTCTGTGGTCTGGGCCGTATTTTCCACAGGCCCGGGGGCTTTGAAGGATTCTACTTCGGTTTTGAGGGGTGTGGAATTTGCTGCAGAGAAGGTTTACACTGTGGTTTTGTGGGCAGGGGATGGGATGTGAATATCCAGTGAGATTAGTTTATGGTCTGATCTTACCAGTGAGGGGTACACTTCTGGCCTGGAGCATAGAGTCCCCATGTTGGTGATGATCAGGTCCTGTATGTTTCCCCCTCTTGTGGGAGTGGTAACAAGTTGTTCCATAGCATTTGAGTGTATAAATGCTAGGAACCTTTGAGCTAGGGTGTTGGAGCTAGAGTGATGCTCCCAGTCTATGTTTGAGTATTTGAAGTCCACCAATATAATGCTGTTTGGAGAGACCTTCATATTTCCAGTGTTCTCAGGAAGGCCAAGTGGGGTTCCTGGGTTTGGGAGGGTGGTGTGTGCCAGGCTATAAACTGGAAGGCAGTTTTACCCACTGTTAGTTGCACATGGATAGTCTCTGATGCTTTGTGCTGTGCCACCAACCTGGAGGTGTGTGTATCTTTGACGAATATTGATACTCCCCCTCCTGCTCTGGTTCGGTGCAAGTTTTGGGGCTGACAAGCATGGTATGAGGTATAACCTGGCAGTGCTGGGGTGCTCTCGGGAGACTTGAACCAGGATTCTCTTACTGCATAGATATTGATGTTCTCCATGCTAAGGACAGTTTCCAGTGCATGCATCTTGAGGTTTACACTGCTGGCTTTGAGTAGCATTACTATTAGTTTCCTATCCCTTGTGATACCTATGGAGGTGGTTTTGTCTTTTGAGCCTTGACTAAAAAACGCACTATGGGGGTAGCAATAGCCTTTGCCAATATCCGAAAGCCCAGGGGTGACAGGTGCAAGCCGTCCCTAGCAAAGCATCGTGGCGTGTCGAGCATGTCATCCCAGGCTGACAGGCATTGGATCCCCTTTGAATGACACTGAAACTTAAGCCAATTGTTGAAATTGATCATCTTGTCTTCATATTGTGGCATAATTCTTGGTGAGGGTAAGATGCTACTCAAGGTCAGGGTCATACCAGCCTGGGCCACATGCTCAGAGAGCTCCTCTATGTCTCTTATCATGTAGTCCAGGGAGGTACATCTCAGGTCATTCACACTGGCATGGACAATGACTGAGAGTCATATTTGTACTTGCCTTGGAGTGACCTGTGTGCTTGTGTTATGTGGCGGATCATAGCACCCGACAGGCATCTAACCGTGACCTTCTCCTTGTTCAGCCTGGTGAGCGGGACGTCAGTGTGCCTGATGATAGAGTCACCTACTACAAGTGTATCAGGTGTGTTGTTTAGCCTTAAGGGCTGTGACTGTTCGGCACACTGGCTTTGTGAGCTATGTGTTGCACGTGGTCTGTTCTGGGGTAGCGGTTGCTTGGGTGTCTGCTTTGGAGGTCTCTGCTGCTTAGGCAGATTTTTATTTAGAGACTCCGGGTATGTTTTTGTGTGTTTATGTGTTTGGATTGCTGTCGTGGTAGGTCTATGTGAGACTGGAATTGGAGTGACTGTGGTTTCCTTCTACTCCTGACAGGTTTCGCCAGTACTGAGTTGAGAGAGCTTACCCTCCAGTTTGGCTATATGGTTGCATCTCTCACATGTGTTGGAATTTGTTGGGGGGAGGAGAGGGTTGTCTGTGTACATGAGGCAGCTGTAACATTGCCTCAAGATTCCCAGATTCACCAGCTGGACCAGTGAGGAGATTGACAACTGACCTTTGGACATGCTATAATAGTATTGGGAATTCCTTTATAATTGACAACAAAAAGGGCCAATGGGGAATAAGGTACTCAAGGTGAGTTTGTGAGGGTGTAGTGCTTTTAATTTGTTAGTGCTAGCATATATAAATGCTTTAGTGAGCAAGTGCCAGGTAACTCAAATACAATGTGTTACAGGTAACTTAAATGCAAAAATGACAAACAGTAACTTTCTTTCAAGTGAAACAAGGAAATAAGTACAGTAAGCAATGCAGATGTCACTAGGGATCCACAGAAGTGCTGAAAAGCTGTGTTTCAGGTGGAATTAGTGTTTCAGGGAAATAATAAGCAAACAAGCATACAAACAAAGCTACATTCAGCAGGCCTGGATCTAGTCTATGCTACAGCAAACAAGGTGTACCAATTTCAGTAAGAAACAGTTCAACTATGCAGGCACTATAAGCCTTTAGCCAGAAATTCCATGCTCAGACGGGCAGAGTCCAGCCTCTCCTCCCACAACAGTGCAGACCATGAACCTTCATAATGTAAAATAACTGGCTTGAAGCACAAGTGCTTAAACCAGAACTAATACACATTTAGAATAACAGACACTGAGCCCTCAATCAGCAGTTCCCAACTTAGAAGGATGTAAGCTACCTGTCTGCCACCACAGTATCCTTGATATTTAATGAGACTCACCCTCCTGTCATAGTTAGTTCTGTGTTTTGTGGCTGTCAAGCATGGTATGAGGTGTAACCTGGTAATGCTAGGGTGCTCTTGGGAGTCTTGAACCTGTTGTCTATTACTGCACAGATATCAACATTCTCCATGCAGAGCAGAGTTTGGACTGCATGCATCTTGCGGTTTACATGTCCGTCATTGAGTATCATTACTTCCATTTTCTTGTCCCCTGTGCTACCTATGTAGGTGGCCTTCTGTTTTCAGCCTTACCACCAGAATGCAAAGATGTGCAGACATTACACTATGGTAATTAATAGGGGTGTACCAAACAATACAATGACAATCATACTGTTAATGCAACAGGCATGCTGGGATATACCCACAATGATATCATTACACTGTACTGTTGACAACATGATAACATTACTACACTTCTATGTAGTCACCCTGTGCATCAGCACCATGTTAACCTGTTCCTGCATCAATGTTACAGATTGCAGGAGGTGGCACAGTTTCATCATATGCACAGGGTGTGTACTTGGTATGCCTGAGTCTGCCACTGATACAACCAATCGACATGTATGTGTGTGTGTTAGTGAGGGACAACAGTACAAGATGGGGCAATGTTGATGCGGTGTGTGCATGTATGTGTTAGCCCTAGGTGTTAGCATTATGCATGTGTGTATGCATGCACACAGTTCCACCTTGTGGCTGCCATATACAGGTGTTTGTGGACAGCCACAGACTGTACCTGCCAGGTCATACAGATCACTGTCTCTGGCCACGGACATGGTACCTGTGCCTGGCAGGGGTGCTACGGACAGTATCAGGTACTAAGCCAGACTGGGTACTGTCATCAGAAGCAGTTGGTTGATGACTGGAGACATGTTCCTGCTGGGACTGTCCAGAGCCACGTGCAGGTGGTCTCCTAGGGCGGTCTGATGACAGCACAGACCCAGCATTGCTGGGGCTGGTACTGGCACTATGGGAGCGGCCGCGGGTTTGTTGTCTTCCGCGATGACTGCCAGCTGCTGATGTTGCTGGCATACGTCCACGTCGACGCCTCAACCGTCCTGCATTGCCCTGGCTCATGGACATGTAGTTGTGGAACAGATCTAATGTGTCCCTCCAACGTCTGTCAATGACCTCGGTGAAATTACGGATGGCAGCCGCAACGTCACGCATAGTGTCATTCATAGCAGTGCGATGTGCTCTCAGCTTCCTCAGACCCTGTCTGGTGTACCGTTCCATACGTGCCTGTGTCTGCATTACAGCCTGGAACATAGCTGAGGTTGAAAGACCTCTGTGGGCACGTCTGACAGGGGCAGTACGACCACGGATGCTCCCACGAGAACCCCTGGACATCTGCCTGTGTGGTACCATGTCAGGGCTCTGGCCATGGCTGCTGTGAGGGGATGCATGTGCCACTAATACCACATTACCCTGGTCAATGCCCACTGTATGCTGTCCATCACCTAAGGACATTGGTGACAATGGATGTATTGGCAGGATGATTGTGCGCATTGATGGGGTTGACTGCTGTGTACTGTCGATTGGCTGACCAACAACAGACCCTGACACACCTCCCTGTGCCATTACACATGTATCATCGCTATCACTATCCCCAGCAGTGGGTTCAGGTTCACTGCTGCACACTACCAGAGCAACACCAGAACCTGTGAGAGGAAGACAGGAAACACAGTTTACAATGTGTACACAATGTTACCACAGATGCACACGGGCACATGCACACATGCACACATGCACACATGGGCACATGTGCACATGGGCACATGCACACATGCACACATGCACACATGCACATATGCGCACATGGGCACATGCACACATGCACACATGCGCACATGCACACATGCACACTCCGCAGTACATGAGATACAAACACACAGACACAAACACGCCTGCAATCAAACACATAGCAATACTGTTTGAGGGTATTATTACTATTATTATCATTAGTATTAAAAGTATTGTTATTACACACTCACCAACATGGATTGGCTGCCTTGCTGTTACACTAGAGGGACCTGCACAAATAAGACATTTATTGTCAGTGGGCACAACTGTACCATTGATACTGTGAGTATGATACAGTTCAGTAGTACAACAGTTGGCTTTCACAGGTCTACTGCTGATATTGAGAATATCACTCTTGCACAATAATTACCAGGATAACAGCTGCAAACACAGTACACACCTCACACATGCATAAACTACCAGTGTAGAGAGCAGTCAACTATAGATATGGCATGTTACCTGCACGCTCCAAGTCCACATGCTGGGTGGCTCCAGCCTCCATCATTACACATGTCTGCAGATGTTGTTGTTGTTGGGCTGGAGCCACAACACTTAGGAGGAGCCCCTCCAGTCTAGTGAGGGGGGGGTGTATAGCTGCCCCACCACCTGTGGCAAGCTGTTGCCTGCGGATATCAGACGCACGCTGATGGACATTTCTAATTAAATCACTGCAGTGATGGCGTACCTGCTCATATGTCCGGTTATGCATGCCTATGTCATTTACCCGATGGACAAGGTCTTGCCACAGTGCAGCCCTCTCCTGCTGGTTCTGGCTGGTGCGGGAAAAGAGTGTGGCAAAATCCCGCACCAGGCTCTGGTGTATCTCCTCTTCCTCTGCAGCAGAGTACTTGGGGTTGCGCTGGTGCACCATCGCCCTGGAAGGGAAAGAAAAATATGTGAGCAAGTGATATAGCACACATAATACTCTACTGTAGTGATATCACTGAACTGCCATATATAGCATCTGTCTGTCTATTGGGGGATACACATGTAAATGACCACATATCAGTGCTCAGCCAACAACTGTGTGACAGTGCCTGGCACAGTCCATACAACAAACTAGTATACACCAGCAGTCGGCACACTGTTTGAGGTCCAATGCACAACCTCACACTGGGGGTTTGTATCAAGGTAATGGATGGGGAACATTGTCAACCCATGCAATGCATGCAATGCACAGTAAAAATTTCAATGGTAATGCACACTAGTCTTTGTGGCCATACCCCTACCTACACCGCAGTCACATACAAGGAACCACAGCACAACATATGGCAATGTAGTATGTTTGTATCCCAATACCTGACACATCTTTCTCTGGTCTCACACCAAGGACACACACTACCATGACAGACACAAAGTCATGCTGAGCAATCACACCATTACAGACCTTGCACACAGTCAGTGGCACACTCATTCCACCTCACATAGTTGGTATTGCAATGAGTACATGTGTGTGTGTGCAGTGTGTCATAGGTAGGTAGCATGCTATTGGCCCTGGGCCTACAGCAGCATACTGTTATGCTACCCTGCCCCTTGGGACACATGTAATGTGATTGTACTTGCTCCTGTCAATCAGTTACACAGGGTGACTCATATGGCATATTACCTATCTGCATAACATTCAACGGGGGTATGTCTGACATCTACTAATGAGGAGCCTTGCTTCTTAATGCTGGGTGGTTTACTCCAGGGTATGGCTTATTTGTGGGTAGGAACCTGTACCTCCACCATGTGCTCTTTACTGCGATGCCAAGGATGACAGACATAGGTCATTTAGGCTGGGGATATTGTGAGGTGTTACCATGGTTGTTGGACAACTGTTATGGGTGTGACTTAACTATGTATATCCAGCAGTGGTAACCTCTGTGTAGGTAGTATGAAAGGCACTCTATCTGTGGTTTTGTCAGTCACTCTGCATAGGTAATGTGTTTGAGGGCATTATCACTGTTTGTTAGGTATGACTGTGTCCTTCTCCCTTTCTGTAGTTGTCATGGGAGGTACATACCATGTAGGACATTGTGAGGTGTAGAGGGGTTCAGTGACCTACATTTCCCTAGCTGACACACCATTTGTGCTGACACGTACCATGTACAGGAATTACAGGACTAGTGTGCCACTGTGAATATCAAAGGGGAGGCTATTGTACACTTGTTTCCCATGTTCCCTCCTGACACATCCAGTAGTAGGCAGGCAACCACCTATGTGGTGGTTAGTGGTGTAAGTGTTATGGAATGGGGTATGGTGCTCCAGTATCCACACTGGTGTTCAGTCCATGCCTTTGTTACCAGGCAACTGTTGCACTACATCTGCACACATGTGCCTCTCTCAGTATATATATATATATATATATATATATATATATATATATATATATATATATATATATATATATATATATATATATATATATATATAGAGAGAGAGAGAGAGGGGGGGGAGAGAGAGATATTCATATACATACATATCTCTAGACATTCATATCTGTCTGTATATGTGCATGTATCTATATATATCTATATATGTATGTGTCTATTACATATATATGTATATACATATTATATCTATCTATCTATATATGTCTATCTATTTATACATCCCTCTCTATCTATGTACACATATATGCATATTATATATATATACATATATAAATATACATACATATACATATAAGATATATATATATATTTTTTATTTACACATACGAATACACACACTAACATACTGCTAAACATCCATTACTGTACAACCTACATTGTACGTTGCACTACAACCTACATTGATATGTGCACATAGCAACCTTCAAATACATATGTATGTCCAGCCTTCACTAACAGTTGCAGTATGTCCCCTGCCCTATGCACATCTTCATATATATAGAGATACAGACTGTTAACACATATGGAGGGTTCACAGTATGTAGACTATTAGATTATTAGTTTACATTACCTTTGTTTGTCACTGCTGTTTGTGATGGCTTGCTGCTTGGTGGCCTGCTGCTGGTTAGCTTGCTGGTTTTTATTGTTTTTTTTTGGTGCCTCTCTCTGTCTCTTTGTCTCTTTGTCTCTCTCTCTGTCTCTCCCTCCGGATGTTGCAATGAAAGTATTGCATGTGTGGACTGGGAGTACAGGCTGCTTTTGTAGGTATATGCACATGTGCATGTGATGGCCTCTGCACCAATTGTTAGCCAGCATTTACTAATTGCATGCAGCCTGCTGTGTGGTAATTGCAGTTCTCACTGTGATTTCAGGACATTGCTATAAAATGTTAGGTGAGGTAGGCGTAGCCCTTTCAGATTTTCAAGGTGGGGACCATGCTGGTATGCTGTGGACACTGTTCTGTGAGTGTAAAGGTTGGTATGTCTCTCATATTTCAGGCTGTGTTGTAGGCACTGAAATGCATGTTGTACTGAAACCTGACTATTGCTTCCTCCAGTTCATTCTTCTCAGTGTGTATGTTAACTGACACCTAATAATACTAATACTGTTTAAATGGGAGTATGTACTTTCCTGTGGGACTTGTGGAGTAACTGGTACACAGCAGTGGCTCTTGCAATTTGTTGCTATGGCTTCACTATTTGGCCTTTACATTCACTCCTTGAATGCCAGCTAGGTGTCTTTACTGGAATGTGTTGCTATGGCTTTCCTATTTTCCATTTACATTCACTCCTTGTAATGCTTGCTGTATTTCTTTCAGCAGCAATTCCTTATATGTTTGGTGTGGTTTAGTGGTACTGCATGAGGTCTGGTCTGGCCAAGGTGTGGGGCTTGACACCTACAAGGGTATTTTATTTTGCTGCTGAGCAGTAGTGGGGCCTTGTACTTTGTACTAACAGTTATGGATAGCAGGCATATGCAGCGCTTGTAAACTGCTATACTGTCCTTATTTTATTAGTTGGCTACATCCTTTGATATTTGTGGGTTGTACAGTTAACATTTGTTTTCAAATCAGGGACATCCCTGTAAATCAGTCACAGTTGCGAGGTCTGGCCTCTTACCTATTTAAATATGGCAGTGTTTATCCTGCTCTGATAGTGTGTGTGTGGTTTGCAAGGTGCTACTGTCACATTATTACCTACTAGCTACCGACTAGCATGGCTGTTTCTCTTCTCACACTAATGTTATACAAATCCACAAGAATTGCCAGTAAAGATACAAGAAAAGCTTTGTGTAATAGTCTTCCTATATTCCCGTTACATTCAGTCCTACTGTTTCATGATATATTGCTTTCAGCACAAAGTTCTTGTGTATCAGTCATGGCTTAGTGGTAAGTCATGCAGACTAGTGTTTCCAAGGTCCTGGGTTCGAGACTGACAGAGGAATTTTATTTTGCTGCTGAGCAGACTACAGGCCTTGTCATTCAGAGTGACTAAGGCACTTTTAAGCAGTTGTAAGCGGGTTAGCGTTGGTTTGCGCGCACTGTCGCTTAGCTTCGTGCACACACGCTTAGCTAAGCGCACACAGGCGCACACCCGCTTGCTACTGCTTATAAGTGCTTACTCTCGTGCACAACCGCGCTCATTTCTTTGAAAGAAAAGAAAATGGGGAGATAGGAAAGTGGTAAAAAAGGGGGCACAAAGAGGGTAGGACAGTAGGAAAACAAGCTTGGGATTTGCAGGAAGGATGTAGGAAAGGCCCATAGCTGCCCATTTCTTTATCAGCAACAGCTGTGCATATGTGTGTAATTTGGTGTGAAATTTGAAACCTTCCACCCCTGAGAGAGGGGTGAGGACAACAAAATATGTTGTACAGCCAATTGTAATTACCAGTTCACATGTCCAGCAGACATGTCTGCAAAATGGGCAGCTATGTATGGGGCGTAAATTTTTTGCAGGAACAGAGTGCCCTTTTTTTATTTTTTTTCAGGTGAGAGTGGAATGTGAGGTACAGGAAGTAGGTATATTTGGGGAGGTAGGTAGGGGAGGTTAACAGACAAGACAAACAAGACGCATACAGGGGTGGAGTATGACACATGTGAGAGGGAACACAATTGACGGGGACAGATGTTTGGATATTGCGAGCCCATGAGCCCACAGATGGCAACAGTGGAACTGAGATCCCCACCCATGGGCAGTTGCCACTGTGCCTTTACAGCCCAGGATGGGGCTGTGCTGGGGGCTGCGTAGGATGGGCAGCAGGCATACCTGTAAGTTGTACCACCCGAGCCTCAAGCTGGTGTAGGGGTTCAAGCACAGAATGCCTGATATCGTTACGCACCACAGCACTTTGGAGGGTGAGTGGTCGGTCTCCTCCGGCCACGCTTGCAGAGGGGGGACGAGCCCCATCCCCTGCAGTGCTTCCACCCGAAGGTGGCACAGGGCCACGGGAGGAGGTTCCGGCCTGGGCACTAGTGCCAGGTGCACTCGCCAGCTGAGGTGGGAGTGGTGGGTCCGCTGGAACCCACCATCCCTGTGGTCCTATGTTTAGCAATATTTTATGACATTTTGGGTTAGTAACAAACAATACCATTCAAAATTAGTTGTAACAGCATGCATCAGTATTCCCATTAACCAAACACCCATGAATTCCAAACATTGAGCAGCAAGCATAACACATGCATATTTTGAACAACAGTACACAATCCAACAGCATGCAGGGTTGATTGATGGCAACAGGCCATCAGGTTTGGATATGTGAACAGGGCACATGCATCAACGTACGTGCAAATATGTTTGAACCAACAGGACAAATGTCCATAGGAATTAATTGTGAATACACATACCCAGTTTGTTGTGGAATGGCATTATTTGTGAATATAGGGTAGGGTGAAGAAATATTTCATTAACACCTTCAACTACCTATACATATGCTGTACATCTCTACTAGCTGCAGATATATATACCCTACAGGTCTTAGTACAGTTTCCTATATGTAACCTTAGGAATGTTGGTGATGGGACTGTTACTGCTACATTAATATACATTGCATTTTTATCCATACACGTTCATATCTGGCTGTGTTCAGGTACAGCATCCTGCTACATTACATTTATATGGCTCTAGACAACTGTGGATGCTCATTATTTCATACAAGCATACTATCTCCATATTGCAAGGGTACATCAACATATCCAAATTGTGGGACATACACATTCCAGCTTCAGTACTTTATTACAAACATTTCACTGTTTGGTTGTGGCTGCCTCATTCATTTCATTATGTACTGACTGCAGTGTACTTTATTCAAGACTTATTACAGCTTTCTTGGTCAATTCATACCTCTTTCTCACACTCTCACTTGTTTTATTTTTACAATTCAAGATGGTACTTTATTCTAGGCGTTATTAACATGTCATACTTGGTTACAACAATCCTTTCCAACAGACTCACTTGTTTCATATGGCAGATTTTCAAAGGGGATGTATTTGACATATGTCTATTGTCTTTAGCTTGTTTACCACTAATTTTCAGGCTGCAGCAGGTTATCTGATATTACAATACAGGTGGGAAATCTCTATTTCAGACTTGTTTAATTTTTATTTCTGGATTACAGGCTGCATCACTTATCTGATCATACAGTACTAGCAGAATCTTTCTTCTAGTGTTATTTGAACTTTATTAATATGTAACTACACTGAACTCTTTTACAAGCTGTCTCACTTATATTGTATAACACTTACAGAAAAATAATTACTAACCTGCCTGGTGGCGCAACCGCTCCAGCTTATCACCATAGGCTCGCCGATTTGCATAACGCACACCTGTAGCTGTAATATAAATGAAGTAATATTGGAACATACATCTCCATAATATCAGCTAGGATAATTCCTTACATACGTAATTACATGGATACTTACTCAGTAGTGGGGCATTGGGCATTTGCCGGGCCTCCTGGATCCAACGGTTCAGTTGGTCCTGCTTTTGTTTCTTCAGGTCCGCATGGTGGTGACGGACCTGTTCACCAGTCCTTGGTATGCCTGTGGCACTGGTGAGATCATGTGCCAACCGGTTCCACGCCTCTGCCTTGTACGTTCCCCACAGAACCTGGCCCTGCATGAGTTGAGCCTCATGATCGTGGACTAGGCACCAAACCATATATTTGGATTCCTCAACACCCCACCTCTGTGCTTTGAAGCAACTACCCTCTCCTACGCCTGCCATCCTGACTGCAAATAGGTTCCACAATCAGTTATGCTGTGTATTCCCTCCTATGGGGCTTATATATGCTGTTTTTCCCGCACTTATCTGTGATTGGCCATTTTGGAATTGTATCAGCTTAAAAAAACCTGCTTTGTCATGCTTCTATTTCCATTCATTCCTATATATATGCTAATACTGCATTTTTCAGTACAGCTGTCATGGCTTAGTGGTTCAGTACTTTGACTATGATGCACAGTATCCTGGGATCGAGCCTGAGCATTGCTTTTTTTATTTTACTACTGTCTAGACATGCTAGGAGGCGTGTCTGTGTAAAGGCGGCTTTGATACAGGTTGCTCAACGTTGCCCGCCGGTAAGCCGGATGGTGCGCTGCACAGCTCCGCGCAAATGGGTTATGCAGATTAACGCGTTACTTGGCTATGAGCATGCATATTACATTATGAGAAATTTTGCAGAACTATGGGCACACAGTTTCAGCGTGTTAAAACGCTGCTCAACTCCGGGCATGCATATTACACCTGTTAAACCACTGGTCACCTGCGGGCAGTCATACTCAGCTTGTTAGAGCATTGCTCAGCTATGGGCACTTATAAAATTTTTTTTTTTTATTGTATCAGATTTTTTCAAAATACATGGCCCATTTCATTACATTTTACTTAAATTATAATTACATATATGGACATATATGTCAGGGGATTGTTTCGTGCTTATTTCACTAAAAATAAAAAATGATGTTGTTGGGGCTCGAACTGTGACTACCTCCTCTTTGGCCGACGTCTCTACTGCTACGCTATTGCTACTTGGCTTAATTTGCATATTTAGATCTTATATGCTTTTTCAATGACTGCTAACTGTGGCTGAGCGAAGGGCACACCCGTGCAAATGAGCGCAATTACGGGCAAACATTTTTGAAATTATAAAAAAAAAAATTAAACTGTTAATTTTTAAGTTTTTCATTACAGTTAGGTTTATAGTCTGTGGGGGCATGTGTGGTGTTGTGTTTCTTGACATTTCCGCGGACTCGCTCGTGGGAGTTTCCTTTCGGGACTGTGATTCTTCTGGGGGCGTGTCCCTTTGCAGGACTCGCTGTGCGGACACGCCCCCTACTTTCCTACATGGACCGTGTTAGCCTAGGGTGTGATTCAGCATGCCCTCATGAATATGCATGGCATGCTGACATCACACCGTTTAACTGCAGCCTCCGTGTAAGACTTGCTAACTCTTACACGGAGGTTTCATGAATCCTGCCCTAAGTGTTTTTTGTGTTGATGTCAGAACTATTCTACTTATTATTTTAAGAATTTTCCTGTGATCTCTGAACTCTTGACTAGCACTGTGTAGTAAGAAGTATTGTCTTGTGTTTTTATTATTTATTATTAAATATTTTTAAACCTTTCAACTGTGACTGTTTTGTGTAGAGATAATTTAAGCTCTTGAGTACATTGCATGTATATAGTGATACTGTCCAAGCCACCCCAAATAAGCCTTACTGTTCAGTCACACTTACCAGTTGGATAATAATATTGCACAGTAATAATTGGACACCATTGATAAGGGCCTTATTAGTAGCTGATATTAGTGGGTGGTGGCAGCTGGTAGTACTTTTTAGACTGGGCAAATAGGGGGCATACCAGAAGAATCTGTGTCAGCCTTCCCCAGGAGTGTATGTGTGTTTGCATATAGCTCACATCTGAAAGTGTGTGTGTGTGTGTGTGTGTGTGTGTGTGTGTGTGTGTGTGTGTGTGTGTGTGTGTGCGTGTGTTTCAGCTACATGAGCAGGGACATGAAGCACTGGTTGGACAGAGAGGGTGCTGGAGGTTTAAGCTTGACCACTTGGCTGAGATCTGGACCCTATTGCTGTGCCAGTAGAGAGTCTTATTGGGGATCTGGAGAGAAAGGTAGAAACCAGCCCCAGACCGACTGTGATCTCTGTGTGCTCGTAAGGGAAACTGTACTTTATGTGTGCATATTTGTTATCTTCCCCTATGTGGATGCCCCTCACTGGTGAGAATTGAGGGTCCTTGATTGCTGGGCCTGTTCATGGGTGTCACATGGCCATATAGTCATTAAGACACTGGAATCATGTCACTTAAATGCACAAAGAGGACGAAATATCACAAAAAAATGTTTAAAGACTCAGAAGGTGAATGCCTTATTCCCACCTATAGAAACCTGTTAGAACCAGCAAAGAGAAAAAAAATACACTGGAGCATTCAACTTTTTGAAACACTACTTATCAGCATCTGCTACTGGTGTCCACTAGAGGACAGTGTGAATGTCTCAGCTTGGTCAAGTTGGAAAAGAAGGACACCATGCTGATAGCAATGCTAATTCATAACATGGAACCATTAACAATACTACTTGTAGGTTTTTATTATGTTTAAACTAACAACATTGTTTATAAATTAAAAAAAATGCTCACTCTCATTCACCACACACTACATTTAACCATAAAATTTACAGATCAAATTCTTTGTCATTAGCATAGAGTTTAAAGGTGTCACATAAAGCATTCTGTGGTTAATACTAGTTTATGTCTTCCTTGACTTTTTAAACAAATTAACTTATTTAAGCTATTGTATCTCAAATTCTACTCATGTTACCATTTTTACAAGATTTACATTTGTATCACACACTTTTAGTTTTTAATATCGTTAATCTTATATATATATATATGTACATATAGGTTCCAATCAAATGTTCAAACTGTCAAGAATTAGAGCACTTGACTTACTCGCTGCAGGGTTCAAAAATGAACTTTTCAGACATTGCCATTGTTTAGGTACATGAGACCACAGTGCACTGGGGATCTGTGAATTTGTGCTTTCCCCCTGTAGTATGATCTTAGAGTTGGTATATATTATTAGTGGGAAGTGTGAATAGTGCAATGGGGATTGCCCTCCAGTAAAAAAGTATCATTGTGGTTCGAAGTCTTGTGTATTCAAACTGTTATGCTCGATGTGTTATCATTCAAACTTATGATAGTTTGA